>NC_133461.1:89718411-90026353 GCF_048565385.1 Saimiri boliviensis
GCTGACCCTGACATAGACAGTAATCCATGGGTGAAATGAAATGACAAAGACCTAAACTAGCACTGTGGTAGTAAAGAGAAAATGGAAATAATTGGAAATAAGGAAAAAATTAGGATTATATATTTGGCAATTGGGTAGAAGTACTAACTGACAAAACATCATGGAGGTAGAAAGGCTAAATAATGAACATATTGTGTCTAAGTTATCTGTTGGAAAATGTTGGAACCATTCATGCTTCCAGGCATGATGTCAGTGGATGAGTGATATCATGCAGTTATCAAGAACACAATTATCAGACTACTTGGATTTGTATCTAGATTCCATTACTTGCTAGATGGTGACAAGGATGGGTTCTTTAATCACTTGGGAACTTCATTTTCTAGGTTGTAAAATTGACATGATGATAGTATCTACTCAGAGAATCCTGAAGATTAAATCAAATTAAATAGGTAAAGTGCTTAAAAATGTAAGGAACATAGAATATGCTCAGTTAACGCTCTTTAATTATTCTTCTCTTAGCTTTTCTCTCACCATATGTATATTATCTCTGACTTATTTTGTGTACTGTAAATGTTTCCAATACCACTTGGTGATTCAAGAAAACTCTGTATTAAACATAGACTTTGCCCTTGAAAATTTAGACTCATGTATTCAACTAGAAGTTACTGTGGTGGTAATACAGAAATAAAAGAGTGGGATTCTGAAAGAGAAGAGAATTCAGTGTTTATCTGTCCAGTTAGCAGAGAGAAAAAAAAAAAGTGACATAGGAAGATTAGTATCATTTAGGAAGGTTTTAAAAAGGGACTATTGCAAAGACAGAACATTTTACAAAGGGTGGGCTCCCATGTAATTGGCAATGGTAGAATACACTTGTGCTGAAAACAACAGAGCTCAACTCTAAATAAGAAAGAAAGATAGAAAGGGCAATATTGAAAGGAGTATTGATTTTCACTTATAAAATACAGCCACTCAGAAGTGACCCCACAAAATGTTACCTTGGGAATAAATACTCTAAAATACCCTGACCCCATTTTCCTTACTTCCTCATATAATCTAGCTGGGCTACTTGTTGAAGGAACATAACCAGACATCAGATGGCAAAGGAGCTCAAAGCAAGTGTCAGGATATAAAATAGAACTGCAGGGGCAAGCCCAAGATATCTGGCACATAATGTCTAAATGAGTGGCTGCCAATACATGTAGAATCACTACTTAAAGTGACTGCAAAAAGTATCTGTTAGCTTCTCAGTAAATTCTGATGTCTTTGTAGCAGAGAACAATGTCAGTTTCAAAAGGACAAAACTAAGAGTCAAAGGAAAGTTATCATTTATATTTAATATATCCTCACTGTATGTATATTTATGATTGGAGAGAGAGTACATAGAAAAGAAACCATTTTAAAATGTAACACCAGGGTATGGGTGTCATTTGCTTCCTTTTCTTGGCAATTCTTAGCCCTCCCATCTCATGTCCCCATACCTTGTCAATATTCTCTCTATCACTCTTAAGATATGGTTGGCAAGATTACCTAAGACATCAGTAAATAACTTTTATACCTGCTTCTTATTTTAGTTCCTCAGCAATATACTTTCAATTTAGTGTAAGGTGAGTAATTCAAGTGAACATATTTTTCTGAGCCATAAAATTGTATATTCTTGTAATATTTCCCTTTATTGTTCTAACTTCTTATTACCACTCATATTTGATAACTCCTGAGGAAAGGAAGTGATTACTGGACAATGGTTCAGATGAATTCCTATCTGATAGCAAATCCTCATGGAAATTGGTGAGAATTAGATCACTTAGGCTTGAAGGACTTTGTGATGTTATTTAGTTCACTCCCTATCCCCCCAATACAGTCACATTTATTCATTCATGCAATATTAAGTACATAAACATGTAAAATTTCTCTCTTCTTGGGTCTCGGTACTAGTAATATTGAAATGGACAAGACAGACAAGGCTACCCAGTCTACCACATATTGCATCTAGAGAACCTGGGAGCTAATATAATGACTGATTATTAAAGTCTCCCATCAAATTCGTCAGGGTTTTTCTGAGAGCAATTTTCATGGTCAGTCTCCTGAGAGGCTTGTTTTTGAGCTCAGATGAATAGAGTTATGAGATAGTGAGCTTTCAGTGAATGCTAGCCATGCTGTCATATCTCCTATGCCCCAAATAAATCACAACCCTAAGGCACATCTGTGAGAGATCAAATAGCATTATTGTGCATCTAAAGAAAGACAGAAGGCCAGATTGGCTTATTGCAGAGAGTTCAGGTTTTAACCAATGAAAATTTGCTAAATTTCTTTGTTCATAAATTACATTTCTCCCTTATAATAAATGTTTCTATAGCAAAGTTATTTGAACTTTACACGACTCAAGTTTATCATCTTAAAATGAATAATTTTACCTATACTTTTCAATGTTACCTAAATTTTAATACTGTTACCTACCTCTATTCAGGTTAAATCTTTGGGCTTTGCTGTTTTCTCTAATTGGGGGTACAGAATTTGACTGGCTTTTCACTTCACCTTGAAAGATGTTTATTCCTTATTCCCTATTGAGATATGTAAGAAATACGAGATGAGGCCATTTATAATTTTTGTAAAGTTGGTAGAAGTTAGGGATGTTCGAATATAACATTTCTGGTCTAAAAACAAGCATGAGAATTAAATTTAGGCAATTTATAATTAGGTATTTCCAATTCAAATAAATATTACTGCTTCTTATAAACATTCACTATTGAATAATTATTAAAGTAATTGCTTTAATGACATAATTTCTTTTTTCTATTTTTGTGCATTAACATAAAATAATTATAACTAAGCTGTGGTAGTGCCCAAGTAATATTTTATGAGAAATATGGAAGTAACTCTGTCCCACTGTACACAAAAGCCAGCAATATTATTATATATAACACATGATGAAGCATTATTTTTTATTCTAACAAATAAAGCATACCATTACTTTCTCCAGTTCAGTCAGAGATGAGCCTAATCTCATCTTTACTAAACATGTTCAAAGTTTCTCCTGATTAAATATGAAGGGCACATGAAATTATTTGAGATCCAAGGAAATCTTTTGAACATTACAAAAGCATACTAGAGTTTCCCTTCAGCACCTCTCACCAGCATCTTCAGCTCCTCTAAGGGCACATCAAAGGTCCTCCACAAGGCACTTTGTCTAAGATTGTCAACCCTGAGCAGAGCCCTGGACACTTCAGTCTCCTTCTTTCATCAAAACACTCTTGCCCTGCATTTCATTCCCCTAAGCCCTGCTCTCTGATTACAGGCAGCTAGACAGTCTGATGAATTCCCTTGAACTATGGAATTTTCTTCCTCTCAGAATGCTATTAAAGTTCATGATTCAGATCATCAACTCAAGGGACCCTTTTTTGTGACCCTCAATTGACATCAACTCACAGGACCCTTTTTGTGACCCTCAATTGACATCAAGTAGTCCGGATTTTCCCTGTCTGGAAAAACAAAAAAGTGGAAGTAAAGGACAGGAGCCCTGTGTGCCAGATAGACCTAAATTCAGCTAATGATACAGGTGTTTCTCTCAGCTTTTGGAAAGTGGGAGAGTTATGCGAGCATTCTAAACTTAGTTTTCTCAGCTTTAAAATGAGAACAATGTTACCTATTCCTTAGCATTGTGGCTTGCGTTACATAAAACTATATACCTTGAAGTTGTCCTGATTACTGACAGTTCTCACTGTTCAAGTCATTACCTCCTAGATGCGAACTCTGTAAGGTTCTTTTCACTTTTGTCCCCAAAAGCCTATCTTATGACCATTTAGTCATAAGGTGGCCAGCCTTTGGCCACCAATTATAGAACTTTATTTTGCTGAATGAAGAAGCTGAGGCAAAATTAATATACAGTGTTAATTTGGATGAAGGTTGATGACAGCTGCCTTGGACATACTTTCAAGTTGCATTTGGGAGTGCTATGGGACAACACGGAAAAGGCTCAAGATTTTTATTTAAAAAAAAAAATGAAGAATCAGGAAAGGAAATCATTACAAAAGTTGTTTGTTAGAAATTCTCACTGGTTTAGGGAAATAACATTGATTATTGATTGGATATGCATTGTTGAGCTACAGGGTATGAGTTATAACGTCCAGCACTGACATTTTACGGCTACTTGGTGTCAGTTAGATTACAGCCCACATAGCAAGTGGCTTCAGGAGGTGAGTATTTAGGGCAAGCTGGGAGTGAGGCACGGCTGCTGTTTCATTCCAGTGTTTCTTTGGGTCTGATAATTTAAAGGGGCTTGCATTCTTCAGTTATAATTTTTTTTCCTTATATCAAATACATTAACTTTGCATGTCTTACTTAAACATTTTATGCTTGTACTATGTTGTGCAGTTTCTCTGAAGGCCTATTTCTGAGTCTGTGTTTTTAAGAGTGCAAATCTGGGCCGGGCGCGGTGGCTCAAGCCTGTAATCCCAGCACTTTGGGAGGCCGAGGCGGGTGGATCACGAGGTCGAGAGATCGAGACCATCCTGGTCAACATGGTGAAACCCCGTCTCTACTAAAAATGCAAAACATTAGCTGGGCATGGTGGCTCGTGCCTGTAATCCCAGCTACTCAGGACGCTGAGGCAGGAGAATTGCCTGAACCCAGGAGGCGGAGGTTGCGGTGAGCCGAGATCGCGCCATTGCACTCCAGGCTGGGTAACAAGAGCGAAACTCCATCTCAACAACAACAACAACAAAAAAAAAAAAAGAAAGAAAAGAAAAGAAAAGAAAAGAAAAAGTGCAAATCTGGGACTTTGTAATCAATAGCTTATATATAAAGCTTTTGATTACAAAGTCCCAGATTTGCACTTTACCCTAGCAGTTGTGCTGCTAGGCTATTTGTTGAGTACAGCAGGCATGCAATTCTCTCATTTATCTCTGTGCATATCCATACATGTATATGCATGTACGTATATGTATATGCAGAGATAAATGAGATGTATGTATACATGTACGTATATGCACAGAGATAAATGATCATGTGTGTGTATATATACACATATATATGTATATATATCCACATACACACACACACACACACACACACACACACATATATATATACATATACATAGAAGTAAATGAGAGAATTGAATGCATGGAGTACTCAACAATTAGCTAGCCTAGCAGCACAACTTAATTTGTTTGTGTTTCTTCAGGACTTGAAATCAATTTATGTAATTGAATATGTGTTATGGTTGTGTTTCTGTTTTGTCATATTAAGTAAGTTTCAAACAAGGAAAATCAAACCATAATATTTGAAGTCCTAACAATCAGTGGAATATGGTTTGTAAACCACCAATTCACTATAAGCAGACCAGTTTCACCCTGTGTGCTGACTTCCCTCCATAGTTAATGGAAGGAAATCTGTCCACACTGTACAAGAAACAGCTCCATTGACACTTGTTAACAGGTAACATTCCTAGATTAACCTTGTCCATACTAATGTAACAGCATGTACTATTTCTTATATTTTTTTACATTACGCATCATATCAATAAAATACCTAGGTCATGATCAATACTCAAATACATAATTGCATATTGTTTTATTTCTTAAATAAATTGGAAGCAACACAGATTTAAAATCAAAACAGATCTAGCAAAAATTGTCTCATGTTAAGTACAGGACATATTTTTATATTGAGGTAACTGAGAGAAACACAGATAATCAGTGTTTGGAACATACATAAATTTGTTTGTTTGGGTCTGAGAATTTCTACCATAACTGTTTTTCTAATTCTATTAGCCTGTCCATAATTATTTTAGGAAGAAAAGTACATTTCCAGTTGTAAAACAGAACTGTCTTTGCTCTGATAAATCACAATCTTACTTTTTTTAGCGTTGATGGAAAGACTTACTTTCATAAGTCAATGTTTCTTACAATATTATACTTCTGGGGGTTGAAAAGAACAATTTCTATTTTTTTCTCCTATAGGTCTGTGCCTTACTTAAGTTTAAGAAAAAATATACATGCAATATTTATATAAACTGTATGCTTAAAGGCTGTTTTAACTGGAGATAAAAGCCTGTTAAAGCCTGTTAATTACACATGTTTTATTCCTCAGAGCTTTAAAATCATTGGTCATTGCCAAGAAAGTCTAGGTTTCAATTGGGAGAAATATTTTTATGGGAATTTAAAGGGAGAGAAATAAGTATTTCAGCTCCTAAACAGAAACCAGGTATAAAGCTCAGAGAAACAAGGAAACAGAGAAGATGGAGGATGGGGAAAAACAAATCATGTACCTTACCTGAGTATCATGAAAAGAGAGAATAGACTAGATTAGAATAGAATAGAATAGAATAGAATAGAATAAGATTAGAGAAGGAGAATGCCAAAGGTGGAGATGCGTTATCTTTAGCTTCATTCTAAATTTCACTCTCATAACAGCTTTTTTTAAATCACATAAAACTTTGCCAGTCCTCATGTTGTGTAAAACTGTGCTAGAAAATCTTAAACATTATGCGAAATCAATTACCTAATAAACACCAAAAATGTCCATTTTTATGAAATACAATTCTTAATGAATACAATCGTCCCTTTTAAAAGAGACTGTATTCGGAGTGTTTGGAAATTTTTGAGCATTTGAAGAGCCAGGGGAGTAAGTGGGAGGATTCAAATAATCTTTTCACACTTGGAAATAATATTGAATGATTAAAATGGCATTTAGAATTTTAAATTAGGTGAGGAAATTCAGACTTCAGGTTGTCATTTCAAATTAGATGTTGTGTTATTTTTCTTTAACAATCAGAAAGAATTTACCTGATTAGGTGACACTGATAATTCATGAGGACATTTGACTTTGATTATAAAAGGAAGTCAGATTCTCAGACCAGTTCTCTCTCCAAGGCTGCATTCATGTCTCTGTAACTGACATACATGCCTGTCATGTTCCTGTTTGTTCTCAGATGTGTGTCTGGTTTTTACTCTGCTCTGCTCCTATCTCAAGGAGCTGCAACCTGCAAATTACATTGTCTAGGCTTCAATGCCCTCCTGTTTCCAGTTAGTTCTGGCCAAAGGAGGCATTCAAGTGAGACTGGAAGAAAGAGGAGATGGGGAGTAAATATATTTGCTCCCTCTTCTTTGGTTCCATGCGGCTATTCTGACAGTGGCTTTAAATCCTCTGAATTGTAGATCTTGCCAGGAGGCCTGTCCTTCCTGATCGCAGATCCAGCCGGGGGAGGCAGCTGCCAAACCCTCAGGTGTCTTCTTCCTCCATGTGGTCCCTGCTCCTGAACTTTGGCCCTGCTAGCTCCTTTCCTTCTCTCCAGACCCATATCTGGTAAGGGCTGACTGTGAGTGTTTACTTTGAATTGCCTTATCTTCTTCAAACTTTACTCTGTAATAAGTTTCCCGTGTTATATCCCCTCCGTTGAAATAAGTGACATAGACTCTATTTTTATGACTGGAAGGCAACAAATAAAATGTAGTTTAATGGGATAGTTAAGCTTTCTATGTTATTCTGCTATTGAAAGCTATGATAGTAACAACTATTACTTTATATATCTTCCCCACTATTATTTTTCTCATACACATTCCATTAACATTTAAACTAAAATGGACTTACAAAATATAATGTCATCAGAATATTTTTTTTTTACTTCCGAACTGTTTTTATTATACTACAATGTACACATCATTCGTTATTTAAATAATATACTCTTTAACAGGATATCAAATATGGTATGCAGACCAATTTGCTTTTAATATAGCCTTATGCCAAAAATTACACTTGCCTATGTTGTAGCTGATTTGTACATTTAAAAAACAGATGAAGTATAGAATTAAATGTGATGGAAATGTTGAAATAATTCTGCTTTGAGATTCTGTGTTTTGTGACCATATCAAAGCCTTAAAATTACTAATTTTTAAGTGTGTAACTTCAAACTATATTGTACTACACAGCATTGATGTATGTCACATAATGTGTCACTTAAAATGGTTAAGTAAAAAGGTTGGCAAATCAGTTGTTTATAAATACATTAGAACATTTCAGCATTATTATTAGAATACTATCTTAATCATTTGTGTTTCAAAAATGTTTTTCTCTTTTGTGGGAGTTAAGCAGATATTTTAAAATGGATGTTCAAGCCAGTGGGCAATGAGCAGCCTTCTCAGCTTACCTTTGACATACTTATTTACATTCATGTAAATACAAGTAGATAAGTACATTCAGCTATTCATGATAGCTGTTCGTTAAATCACAGCAAATAACTTATTAAATATATGCATCATCTCATCTCCTACAACCCTGCTGTTTGCTAAGCAAACTACAGTTTCCCATCTTCTATGCTTTTTGAACATACCAAGCTTACACTTTCTGCAGAGAAAGCTTTGCCTTAATTTCTGCACTTCCCTCTGTCTCTATGTCTTTGCAAGACTGGTTCCATCTTCTGAAGCCGGGCTCAGTTCTCATCTCACAGATGTCTCCTTAATCAGTCAATCTGAATTGAATTCCCATCTCACCCCACTCCAGTCACTTTCTTATCAAGTTTTCTCATTCATTTTCTCTCCATCTCACAGATAGCTAAAATTATTTATCAGAAATATCTATTTTTAAAAATTATTTTCTGCATCTAGGATGTAAATTTCATGAGAAAAGGAAATTTATTTGTGTTGTTGATTGTTGGGGGGTCAGTTGCTTAATAGTATTTGGAATATAGTAGGCACTGAAAGCAAACATTATTGAATGAATATAACCTACGACTTAGCATCACGTTGAGCTAGGAGGTAGAATTCTACTGCCCAGGTGGGACTTGAACACTAGATCAAATTGAGGACTAGCAAAAACAAATCTAGGGCAGAAGCGCCTCATTAGACATATGCCATGTCAGTTCACGATTGCCAGGGCAACACCTGAAAGTTACTGTCCCTTTCCCTGCTAACAACCAGACAACCAGGAAGTTACCACCCTCATTCTAGAAAAGTTTTGCATAAACCACCCTTTAATTTGAAAATAATTAAAAACAGGTATAAATATGAATGCAGCACTGCTTCTGAGCTGCAGTTCTGTGAAAACTGTGTATAGGGTAGCCTTCTTCCACAAGGAGCTGCTGCTGTACACTGCTGCTTTAGTAAAATTTGCTATTCAACATCACTGGCTCGCCTAAGAAATATTTCAAGGGTGAAGCCAGGAACCCTCCTGGGCTAAGCCTCGATTTGGGAGCTTGACTGTCCTGAATCAATATGAATATCAGTAAGACGAATTCTATATGTTATGACAGTTTTCTTTTACCTCTTTCTTTCTTGCTTTTTTTTTTTTTTTAATTGAAATGGAGACTCACTTTGTCACCATGCTGGAGTGCAGTGGCACCATCTTGGCACACTGCAACCTCCACCTCCTGGGTTCAACTGATTCTCCTATCTCAGCCTCCCCAGTAGCTGGGATTACAGGGGTGTGCCACCACATCCAACTAATTTTTGTATTTTTAGTAGAGATGGGGCTTCACCATGCTGGCCAGACTGTTCATGAACTCTTAACCTCAAGTGATCCAAGTTTTCTTAATTGTGTGCCACAGCTAAAAACTAAATGTTTAAAATATTGTCTATAGTATCATACAGATAAGAACATTGAGTTTCAGAGAATTTTAAGATGGTTGCTAAAAATTACACAACTATATGTTGGTTGGTGGATTCAGGATCAGGACTTATACAAACGTCTCTGTATTAGTAGTTCCATAATCCTACCTATTACATGACATACATTTTAAGTGTAAAACATATTAATTAACATTAGATTATAAATCAAAGAGGCATTACATCACTATATCACAACATAGGTATAATTATACCTGTACCTATGTTGTAGGTATAATTATATGTAAAATATAATTAATAATTACTATATGCTAATCCTACCAAATAGGTACATAAAATATTTTTTCATGTTAAGAACTGAGAAAGACTGCCATCAAAAAAGAGAAGATGCCCACTTGCTGTGAAAAGATCATTTCAAAAAGTTTCAGCTGGTGTATTTTTTCCTATCTATATATTTTCCTAGATCAAGCAGAGACTTTCAAATGATGACCTTATTCATTCTTTCCAAAGTAGCTCCTAAAACTCCTAAATACACTTGAAAGAAATGATGGAATTCTGACTGTTAGGAGAAAAGGAGGCCCTTGAGTTTCATGTATTTGCTTTTCACTTATTTTTGTCTCAAATGAATGTGTTCAAGTAGTTATCATATGGAGAGATAGTTATTTAATGATAGACTAATGGTATGTATAAATAAGGGAGAGGAAATAGATATTTCATTTTAGGGATTGATTTTAGTTAATGGGCATTCACTTCCTTTTCACATTATCCAACTACCTCTTTTACTTCAATAGCTCATGTAGGGCAGAGATTCAATAAATTTCTTATCAAGTAGAAATTTTAGAAAAATTAAGGTATATTTAGACATTATGGAAAGAAAGACACTGTTAAAGGCAAATCATCACAATGTGGGGCTACCAAGGGAAGGTACTGTGTTTGCAGTTTTGGTCTTTGCAGAATCATCTGTCCAGACTGTTGGTTAAATCAATTTTATAACCAAAGAATCTACTCAAACAAAAACAGCCATCTCCATTTATGCCCCAATGTCCTAAAAAGCACCATCTGGACCCTTGGGAATTTTCTACACTTATTTCTTCCTCTTACCCCACCCTTACTATTGGATAAATCATGAAATAGATCACCTGTCCTAATACTCTCCGTTCCCCTGTTCTCCATTTACCCTGGTTGCCACTATCTCTCCTCTGAAATTCTGCACACATCTTCTGGTTCCTACACTTTCAAATTTACTTTGTAATTTTTTTCCACAGTGGCTAGAGTGAATGTATCTATATGAATTAGTTTATGTCACTCCCCTGTATAAAACCCGGCAGCAACATTGCATTGCATGTGGATGGTCCCAGGCTGTGAGTTATCCCACCTTCCACTCTCCCCTCATCTAATCCTACATGGGATCTTATTTATCAGGCACCTGCATTCTTTCATTGTCCCGAATTTTCTAAATTCCTACATGGAATTCAGGGTATTTATACTTTTCTCAGTATTCAGTTGGCTAATACTATCCTGGTTTCAGATTAAATGTTAGCTCATGATTGAGACTTTCCCTGAATTTTATTTAAAATTCTTTCTATTCTCTTTTGTGAATATGTTTTTATATTACATCATAAAAGCTAACATAATTTTAAATTATACAAGTGTGTGTGAGCGTGTGTGTGCGTGTGTGTGTGTGTGTGTGTGCGTGCACACGTGCATGTGTGTTGTTTGCCTCATTAAGTAGGTTTTCAGTCCCAGGATCACTTCAGTTTTGGTAAACAACACAGATCCCAGTGTTAGGATATGCTAGATTCTCAGTAAGTGTAGGATTATGTAAGTTGTTGAATTGAGAATTACAGAAATATAGTGGCAAAAGTCAATTAGTGACTCATTTATATAACCAACATGTATGTATCAAGCATTTACTTATACTAGAAAATTTATATGAGCATTTATAATACAAGGCCTTTAAATAGTGACTCTCAAATTATAATTCCTTCCGGGGATTTTTATATGTGCCTACAGGAGGGGACTTCGTATTGTCACTCAACCTGAGGAGATAAAACTGAGATTTAAAAAGCCTAAAAAATGTAGTTTGGAGGTGAATATTGATCACATCATTAAGTAAGTAAATATTTCAATACCCTCTATTTTGATTGGCTTAGACAGTCAGTATTTGGTTATTGAGGAAGTCTGGCTCGGAATTTGAAAAAAAAGATTAACTTTTAAAAACTTTTTTTTTTTTTTTTTTTTCTTTTTTTGACATGGAGTTTCGCTCTTGTTACCCAGGCTGGAGTGTAATGGCCCGATCTCGGCTCACTGCAACCTCCACCTCCTGGGTTCAGGCAGTTCTCCTGCCTCAGCCTCCTGAGTAGCTGGTATTACAGGCATGCGCCACCATGCCCAGCTAATTTTTGTATTTTTCAGTAGAGACGGGGTTTCACCATGTTGACCAGGATGGTCTCGATCTCTCAACCTCGTGATCCACCCGCCTCGGCCTCCCAAAGTGCTGGGATTACAGGCTTGAGCCACCACATCCGGCCTAAAAACTTTTTTACATGGCTACCTCATAGGAACTTTTGGGAGTTAAAGACAGAGATAGTTGTATAACTTTTACTCTATACAAAGATGTGAGATCCAAAAATTTGCATTAATTATATTAAGAAAATATTTGTTACTTAGGACACTCCTGCTATTATATGTCAGTAAAAATAGCTAAAGCTAACTACCACGTTTGTGAAATAACAATGTTTACTTGTTGAGAATATTCATTGAATTTCTCTTTTAGTCTTACATAAATAAAATATACTGATATGCATATATAGCAACATGTTCTTGGAAGGTGGATTACCAGTTCAAAAATATTGCTTTTCAAATATGAACAATTTGGAAAAAAATTTATTTCCAAATATGAGCAATATGTATACAGGTGACAAATATTATACAATGTATAGGAAAAAATGTCTTTGAAAATGAACTTTCCCTTAAAATCAATGAGTTTATTAGGACAGGGGTCTCCAGTTTCCAGGCCATGGACCAGTACCCCTCCATAGCCTGTTAGGAATCAGGCCACAGATCAGGAAGTAACCAGCCAACGTTATACAGCCTGAGTTTCACCTCCAGTCCGACCAGTGGCAGCATTAGATTCTTACAGGAACGCAAACTTTGTTATGTACTGCGCATGCCAGGGATCTAGGTTTTGTGTGCCTTATGATAATATGACTAATTCCTGATGATCTGAGGTGGAATACTTCAACTCCCAAACTACCTCTGTCCTCCTCCTTCTCTTGTCTGTGGAAAACTGTCTTCCACAGAACCCATCCCTGATGCCAAAAAGGTTAGGGACCACTTAATTAGAAGATGCTGACCTTGATATCCACAGTTTGAGTGTATAAGTTTGATAACTTTGAAAGATGCAGCTAATTTCTTTGGTGTAACAATATAAGAAAAAAAAATAAGAAAAAGCTGATTTTCAATGACCCAAATGGATCTCCAAATAGAAGTGTTCTATATCCAAATTCATAGAAGGATGGAATTCTGTTTTTGGACTGTAACAAAAAATGCTATGTAAATCTAAGTTAATACAAAAAAGAAAAAAAAAAGGAGTTCTACACATGGACACAGGGAGGGAAACATCACACACCAGGGCCTGTCAGGGGGATGAGGGGGCAAGGGAAGAGGGAATATTAGGATAAATACCGAATGCATGTGGAACTTAAAACCTAGATGACAGGTTGATAGGTGCAGCAAACCACCAAGGTGTGTGTATGCCTATGTAACAAATCTGCATATTTTGCATATGTATCTCAGAACTTAAAGTAAAACAAATGAACAAACAAACAAAAATAGGAGTTCTAACAGTGTAATTAAGCTTTCATTGCAACCACACTTCTTTTCAGATGGAACTCTGCTATCTCTGAGGGAAAAGTTTAAGAAGAAGTGTTTAGCTTGCTAGTTTAAACTAAACAATGATGATACATTTTCTTCAATGTTTTTCATTAAAAAATTTTCAATAGCAATTTTAAAAACAAGATTCGGAAAGTTCCTTTGAAACAATTACAATTCCAGATGGAACTACTTTAAAAAGCTAAAGAACATTTAGAGTGTAAACAACTCTACTATGCAATTAAAATAATGCCATTATGGTGCCAACCAATTCGTTTTGTTTCTGTTATTCTTCAGATTTATTTTTCAAATTAGAAATAATTTTAATTAATGATATTTATTATAACGCCATAAGCTTGTTCTCTCCTTAGAAACAGCCCTGCATCTCTTACATAGCATGAAGAGACTCTATCTTAAGTTATTCTATTGGTGCTCTTTATAAAAACAAATAGATAAACAAAAAACATAAAAGTTTTTACATAAACATTGGTAGAGAAATGTTTGTTTTTAGACATCAGACATATAAAATATATTAGCGTTCTCTTACTTATGGAAATTCTTAAGGTCATGTCTACTTCAATTTAGAAAACTCTTGGTTCATTACACATAATGCCTAATTATGCTGAAACCAATATCAAGTTTATAATGACATTACTGAGGGAAGATTGAGAATGTGATACTTCACTTGCTGCCTATAGTACATAAAGTTCAACCTGACACAGAGTAATTATATACCTGTACCTCCCCAAAACTCTAGGCTTTCTGAAGGTCTGAACCATACTTATTACTGTGGAGCATCACATTCCCACCACCTAATAAAATGTCTAGCACATAGTTTAAGCCTCATAAAATATTTGTTTTGTGTGTAAATACCATTTTAATATTAGTATTCTATATTTTCATGATTATATATAAAGACATTCAATATTAGTCATCAATAAAATCCACTGATGTGTTTCATTGAATTAATGACCCTTAAAAATATGTTCCTTTTCTAGTACAGTAAAAACACTTCCAAACATTCCTATTTGATGAAAGGAAAGGAAAAACCAGCAAATACTTCAATCTTACATCACCTCTGAAGAAATGCTGAAGGAGGCTGACTGAAAAGAGATAAACAGATGGGAAGAGAATACTGAGTAAGAATATACTGCTTTTTTTTTTTTTTTTTTTTTAATACAAGGGCATTCTCTTTTCACAACTTTATGACCATCCTTCCCATGAAGCCAGTGTTGATCTTAAAATTGCCATTCAACCATCAATTTGCAGATAAAAACAGTATGTGTCACACGGTATTATCAAATTCTACTTGACAATGAGAAATAGTAATGCAAAGATAACTATGGGCTTTCTCTTAGACCTGAATGCCAATCTTAACTCTGTGATATTGATAAAACAAGCTTCAGTTTCCTCTTCTGTACAAAATCAAACAATATTTTAGACAGTAAGGTATTTTTGCAAGGGTTACAGAAAATATGTGTAAAGTGTTTAGTAGACTGACACAGTTTGCATCCAGTCCATAGCAACTATTATAATTATGTGTTTCTCCCTTTGGACCACTGGATATGTGTACATATGAATGTCTAATTCATATGAATGCAAATATGTGGTGAAATATTCAAATGAATTGCATTTCCAATTTAAATAGATAATCTCAGCATAAATGCTGCCAGGCCTTGCCTTTTGCAGCTGTTTTGTTTAAATAATTCACCTAGTCATCAGGTAAAAACACATACTCTGCATTAATTTTAAGGAACTGCACAACAGTGAGCATCTTAATGAATAAGTTAACCTTTTACTCTGCCTCATTTTCTTGAGCTATTCATTTTAATCAGATATTACAGCCAACCGTGGTGGAAATCTCTCATGAGGGCTGATGTATTCAAAATGCACGTATGCTAATATCAAAAAGCTCACTAATAATGCACATGTGACAAGGTATCAAAAGCAAGAACTACAAGGATGGCATAACTTTAATTAAAATGGTTGAACTTGAAGAGTATTTGACATTCTAAAACTTGATAGATAAAGATACAAATAATAAATATTTGTACGGTATGAATTATTATCGATGTAAGTAGCATTTAATTAGGTTTATTATGTGAGAAGAGTAAAACCATAGCTGGTATATTAAGCTTTTGCTATCAAGTAGAAGAGTTAGACTTTGCTGCGAAATTTTAAGATAAAAATTTTAGGAATTGTTATGCCTTGCATAAAGATCAATGCATTAAAAAAAATGACCAAGCTCTCATCATTAAGTTTAAACTTTAGCATTCTTATCAATACCTCTTCTGTAAATCATTAGGTAGCATGAGATAGTATCACTGATTAGAGCAACACAGTAAGACAAAAATACACTTTTATGATACTACTTTGTAATAGGTAATGTTGTCACTATTCAATCCACAAAGGATACAGATTATTCTAAGGAAGTTCAGAACACACGTTGGGTCAGCAAGTTTAGCTGACCTTTCATGCCTCAAAGATACCCTTACTTTTTTTTTTTTTTTTTTTTTTTTTTTTAGACGGAGTTTCACTCTTGTTACCCAGGCTGGAGTGCAATGGCGCGATCTCGGCTCACCGCAACCTCCGCCTCCTGGGTTCAGGCAATTCTCCTGACTCAGCCTCCCAAGCAGCTGGGACTACAAGCACATGCCACCATGCCCAGCTAATTTTTTTGTATTTTTAGTAGAGACGGGGTTTCACCATGTTGACTAGGATGGTCTCGATCTCTATCCACCTGCCTAGGCCTCCCAAAGTGCTGGGATTACAGGTGTGAGCCACGGCGCCCAGTGATACCCTTACTTTTAAGCTTATTTATATTTAGTTCTCTATTCAAGCTTATTCATATTTAGTTCTCTATTCGCTAAGTTCAAATTTTTTGTTGCTTCTCTTTTATTCTATCTTTGCAAATATAAAGGGTTATTTTCTCTTTTCCTCTGGGATTCCTATCATAAGAAATTGTCCTAATGGATCTTGTTGAGAGCAATAATCTTATACAAGCTAAGTGGATATTTCAGGATTACATATTAAAAATATGTTAGATATCCAGTGGTCATTATATTACAAATTAAATAGTTTTAAAAACCTATGCTGATAATTTATATCTTAGATTTCACTGTCTTGCGAACATTTTAAAAATAAAGCACATTATACTCCTTTGCCTATTTCTTTTTTTCTAGAGCACCAAAATTTATTTTCTTTGTCTGTGCCTGTTTGCCATCTGTCATCCTATAAAAACACACCTATATTCTAACCAAGAGTCTGTTTTACAAACGCATTCATACATATGTGGTTTAGACAGAAATGAAATCCTAAGAGAACAGAGTCTTTCTCTAGCCTGTTTTGGTTGCTGATATAGCCTGTCATCTAGAACTTTGTAAGTGTAAAATAAAAGTGTGTTAAATAAATAAACTCCTCATCTACTTTTCTGCAAGACTGGTTTTGTCTCCTATTGTTCTTTAGATTATTAATCTAGACTTTTTTTCTAGATACTCCCTGAAAAAAAAAGATATTTCAATTTATACTTTTCGCAACAGTTGAGATCCACATTAGTTTTAATCTGAGATAAATGTTTGTAGTCTTAGCTATGCAGTGGGACCTGCACATAAATTTCAAGAGATTTAAAGTAAAACAAAACACACACACACACACACACACACACACACACACACACACACACAAACACACACGAGAGAGAGAGAGAGAGAGAGAGAGAGAGATCTTTTAAACCAAAAATTGATTTTATATTCAAATCCATTATCAGCTGTTTATATAGATGTTATTTAATTTAGATACACTATATACTTACAACACCATGATCCACATGCTCCTAAATTGGTGTTTCTCACACTGAGTATGCATTAAGTACTTGCTGGAAAGTACAACTTAAATTCTTTAGTCCCTATCTTCAGACATTTTCATTATGGAAATCTCAGGATGGGTCTGAGGGATTTTAACTGTTATGTTGGAACCTGCTTGAGATATTTAGGCAAGTTAAAAGACCACCATATAATAAACATATAAACCTCCTAAAAAGTATCAACAAATCATGGAATTTTAAAAGAACTCAGTTTAAGGATAGCTGAGAAAATGTGTGGTATGCCACCTCCAACCAATGCTACAGCCACAAGCACAAAATATAATTAATCTATTATAACAGCATAACAATAAGCTTGGCCAATCATGATTCAAGTGTGTGACAGCTTAAGGTTCTTTTTAATAATGTGGATAATGAATTCTAGTTAGTACGTGAAGAGAAAGGCAAATAAAGCCATATGTTAATATTTGAAACATCTAATAATTGTTACCATAAAATACCACACAATTATGATCATATATTCAAAATTGGAAGTTTTAATGTAACTGGTAACCTACTTTGAAATTATTGTTGCTAGAAATGCTGATTAGATACTTAAAATCATGAATGCACTTCAAGAAAATCACTGTTATTCATTTCTTAGCTCATTTAATAATATTTTGAAAAATAGTGCTTAATGAAGTGCTTGAAGATTTTACGAAATTATCCTGCTACTTATATCTTTTTTTTTATTAATGGAAGAGTGTTTTTACAATCCCCATCAGTAAGATTGTTCTATAATTTCAGTAAGTTTCAAAGAAATACCCCTTGATTCGTTGGGTCCTTTGATATTAATGAAAACAGAACATTAAATAATGCTTCACAAGTGTTCATGATTCATTTAAATATAAATACATGTTTTCAATCATATAAGTTCCAAAACTGAATTATAATGGATTAAGTTATATTCAATCATATAAGTTCCAAAACTGAATTATAATAATACAAAAATTGTTTATCACAACAGATTATGAGTGCTTTCAGAAATAAACATAAATGTGTTATACTTTTACTCACTTTAGAAATTATATAAAGAAAAGACCAAGAAATAAGTTAGAGCCAATGAATTAATGCTATTAAAAAGGGGAATTAGTCTGACTGATTAATGCATATTTTAATAAAATATCAAATTGCTATATGTCCTGAAAATATCAGGGATGAAATAAATCATTAACTTAGAAAAATGTGCACATCATCATGGAAATCATATTGTTCTACTAAACAAGAACATCACTGTAAGTAAAATAGTTGACATCTTCCATAGGATTTTAGTTCCTTTGAATCAGATCTAGGCTTAACACTTTTAAATAACTCCTTAAGGAAAAAAAATGAATTTGCTAGTGCTACATTTTGTTCATTTAAATACTTCCCCCGAATAATGGTTGAGAACATAACTTGAATTGAAAGGCTCAGATAATCCACTTCAAGTCTTTGATAGCAGTAAGAGTGAGCATGAAATTGGCTCATGCTGTGTATTACAGATTATCAGTGGATTGAGTGAGTATAACTTGACCAGTGTGGCTAAAGACTTGGAACTGCCCTGGTTACCAAAATTATATATTTCTCTGACCTGCTTTAATATAAGAAAATCTAATTATTATAATAATTTATCTGCAATAATAGAAATATGTTTGTTTATTGTATGGTTTCCAAAAAGCCATTTAATTTTATCACCAGAAACAGCCCGTGAGTTAGTGAGGGCAATTTTGGTTAATACGCAAATGCTACTTGGGACATTCCATACCACATCTAGAGAGTAAAAACATACAGAGGGCTGACTTTAAACCAGATCTTTCAATGAACATGCACTTGTGTGAGCATGCATGCATGCACACGTGTGCGTGCGTGCACACACACACACACACACACACTTTGATATCAAAATGAGGAAACACATTCTTGCCAGTAAGACAGGTATTTCCTAGAAGTAACATATCTAGAAGCTGAATTACAGATGAATGTAATAAGATTGAGCAACTGTTGTCCTATAGAAAAATCTATTCCGTATTTCTATTTAATGTTGTACGTCAATGTAGACATTCTATATTTTTAATAAATGATTTCATTATATTATGAGTATAAGCAAGATAATAGCAAAGAATGAAAGAATATTCAGTATTATTTAGAGCCTACAACTGCACCCATGAAAGCTGCCTTCAAAGAGAATGTGAATACAGTTAGCAAAATGAAGACCCCGGATTACAGGGACAGAAAAATATTGAGAATAGGGTCCAAAAGTAAAATTTCACTTGTTTTACAATGTTACTCAGGGTATTGGTCAATATTGGTAAATTATAAATGAATATTAATAATCTCCATATTTGGATTCAAAAATAAAATTCTATGTTTTATAAAAGAAATGTTTTACTATAGAAAAGGTTTGGCAGCACATCTGGCCACTTTGTTAGCTTTCAGGTCTCATGAATTGTTACTTAGTCTGTCTAGGACTCAATTTACTCTCTTGTAAATTAGAGAGAGCAATATATATTTCACAGTTTATTGAAGATTAAGTAGAAAAATGGGTATAAAAGTGATTACTAAATTCTGTAATCCTATGAATGGAACATTATTATGAGGAGAAAAAAAAGGCATTTGGGTGACAAGGTTTTCATATCACCAAGAAGATCCAACATAAGGCAGGGTTATGTGAGGAATGTGGGAGTTTAATTGTTAATTTTTGATACTGCTTCCCAGGATCAAGCTGACCCTTGAAATACCTAAAGAAGATAATAAGCCTGAGCAAGACATATGGAGAGACGTTATTCTATGCTCAACCTGTTTCTTGTCTATAAGAGTCTGTCTTAGAGACTTCTGAGAAATAAAACTGAGGGTTTCTGCTGGGAAAGTATGGAAGAAGTTTGAATACTGACATAAGGGATTTTCCACTTAGTTCCTAGTGCAATTGGCAGGTATAGTCCAAAATGGAGCACACAGTCAATTTCTTCCTTCAGTAGTTGTAAGCAGTGATGCATATATTCTTTTCTTTATATAAATTTTTAATTGTTCAAGTATGAATTCCTCTAATGGTTAGGGAAATAGATTTATAACTCAATTTTTTTACTCTTCGATTATACATAAGATTTTTTCACTCTTTCCTCCAATTATTTCTCCAATAATGATTAATTCTTGTTGATCATTTGATTATTTCATCAAATTTGGAAATTAATACATATTATCTGGGGATTGTTCCATGAACTGTAATCACTGTCTTTAGATTTTTTTCCTCCCATAATTTCATTACTCACGTTCTGAAACTACCTAATTATTCCATAGAGGTAATATTTATAATATTTTGAATAAATATAAAAATAATTATATAGCATGGTAACTAAAGTTACTAATAATGTATGGTACTCTTGAAATTTGCTAAGTGAGTAGATATCTAGTTTAGACCTTCTTTTACACAAAAAAGGTAACTATGTAAGGTGATAGATTCATAATTAATTGATTATGGTAATCATTTCACATGTGTACATATATTGAAACGTCACATTATACAACTTAAATATACATTATCTCAATAAAGTTGGGAGAAAAAAGAACTAGATTTTATGTATTTTAACCAGAGATTCAAATATTTTTATCATGCATGTCATATGATTTGTTGAAGCATATTTTTTTCCTGGTCCTGATAATGTTCTCCCTGAGTCCTAATTCTTTTGTACCAGGTGTTTCATAGGCTATGTTTGCCATGGTAGGCAGTTTGCTGGGTGTTCTGAATTCAAGGTGAATAAGTAAAGACACATCCCCTGATGAGATTGCTACAAACAACTCTATGCACACAAACCAGCAAATCCGGAAGAAATGGATACATTCCTGTACATTTGCACTCTCCCAAGACTAAACCACAATGAATTTGAGTCCCTGAATAGACCAATAACATGGGCTGAAGTTGAGGCAGGAATTAATAGCCTACCAACTAAAAAAAGCCCAGGTCCAGACAGGTTTACAGCTGAATTCTACCAGACTTACAAAGAGGAGCTGGTACTATTCCTTCTGAAACTATTCCAAGCAATACCAAAAGAGGGAATCCTCCCCAACTCTTTTTTAGAGAGAGTTTCGCTCTTGTTACCCAGGATGGAGTGCAATGGCGCAATCTTGGCTCAACGCAACCTCCGCCTCCTGGGTTCAGGCAATTCTCCTGCCTCAGCCTCCTGAGTAACTGGGATTACAGGCACGCACCACCATGCCCAGGTAATTTTTGTATTTTTAGTAGAGACGGGGTTTCACCATGTTGACCAGGTTGGTTTCGATCACTTGACCTCGTGATCCACCCGCCTGGGCCTCCCAAAGTGCTGGGATTACAGGCTTGAGCCACCGTGCCTGGCCCCAACTCATTTTATGAGACCAACATCATCCTAATACCAAAACCAGGCAGAGATGCAACCGAAAAAGAAAACTTCAGGCCAATACCCATGATAAATATCGATGCAAAAATCTTTTATAAAATACTGGCAAACAGAATGCAACAGCAAATCAAAAAGCTTATTCATCAGGATCAAGCAGACTTCATCCCGGGGATGCTAGGCTGGTTCAACATATGCAAGTCTGTAAATGTAATCCATCCATAAACAGAACCACAGACAAAAACCACATGATTATCTCAATAGATGCAGAAAAGGCTTTTGACAAAATTCAACAGCTGTTATGCTAAAAACTCTCAATAAACTAGGTATTGACGGAACATATCTCAGAATAATAAAAGCTATTTATGACAAACCCACAGCCAATATCATACTGAACAGGCAAATACTGGAAGCATTTCCTTTGAAATCTGGCACAAGACAAGGATGCCCTCTCTCACCACTCCTGTTCAATATAGTATTGGAAGTTCTAGCCAGGGCAATCAGGCAAGAGAAAAAAATAAAGGGTATTCAGATAGGAAGAGAGAAAGTCAAGTTTTCTCTATTCCCAGATGACATGATTGTGTATTTAGAAGACCCCATGGTCTCATCCCCAAATCTCCTGAAATTGATAAGCAACTTCAGCAAAGTCTCAGGATACAAAAATCAATGCGAAGAAATCACAAGCATTTCTATACACCAATAACAGAAACACAGAGAGCCAGATCAAAAGTGAACTGCCATTCACAATAGTTACAAAGAGAATAAAATACCTAGGAATACAACTAACAAAGGATGTAAAGGACCTTTTCAAGGAGACTACAAACCACTGCTCAATGAAATAAGAGAGGACACAAACAGATGGAAAAACATTCCATGCTCATGTTTGGGAAGAATAAACATTGTGAAAATGGCCATACTGCCCAAAGTAATTTATAGATTCAATGCTATTCCCATCAAGCTACCAATGACACTCTTCACAGAACTGGAAAAAACTGCTTCAAACTTCATATAGAACCAAAAGAGAGTCCACATAGCCAAAACAATCCTAAGCAAAAAGAACAAAGCCAGAGGCATCATGCTGCCTGACTTCAAACTATACTTCAAGGTCACAGTAATCCAAACAGCATGGTACTGGTGCCAAAACAGAGACATAGACTAATGGAACAGAACAGAGGCCTCAGAAGCAACACCACAATTACAATCATCTGATCTTTGACAAACCTGATGAAAACAAGCAATGGGGAAAGGACTCCATGTTTAATAAATGGTGTTAGGAAAATTGGCTAGCCACATGCAGAAAGCAGAAACTGGACCCCTTCCTGACACCTGACACTAAAATTAACTTCAGATGGATTAAAGATCTAAACATAAGACCTAACACTATAAAAAACCCTAGAAGAAAACCTAGCCAAAACCATTCAGGACATAGGCATAGGCAAGGACATCATGGCTAAAACACCAAAAGCAATGGCAAAGAAAGCCAAAATAGACAAATGGGATCTGATTAAACTCCAGAGCTTCTGTACAGTAAAGGTAACAATCCTTAGAGTGAACCAGCAACCAACAGAACGGGAAAAAATGTTTGCAGTCTACCCATTTGACAATATCCAGAATCTACAAAGAACTAAAACAGATTTACAAGAAAAAAAAATCAAACAAACCCATTCAAAAGTGGGCAAAGGATATGAACAGACACTTTACAAAAAAGACATCGATGAGGACAACAAACATGAAAAAATGCTCATTATCACTGGTCATTAGAGAAATGCAAATCAAAACCACATTAAGATACCATCTCATACCAGTTAGAATGACAATCATTAAAAAATCAGGAGACAACAGATGCTAGAGAGGATGTGGAGAAATGGGAACACTTTTACACTGTTGGTGGGAGTGTAAGTTAGTTCAACCATTGTGGAAGACAGTGTGGCAATTCCACAAGGATCTAGAAATAGAAATACCATTTGACCCAGCAATTCCATTACTGGGTATATACCCAAATAATTATAAATTATTTCAGTATAAAGACATATGCACATGAATGTTCATTGCAGCACTGTTTACAATAGCAAAGACCTGGAACCAAGCCAAATTTCCATCATCGATAGACTAGATAAAGAAAATGTGGCACATATACACCATGAAATACTATGCAGCCATAAAAAACAATGAGTTCGTGTCCTTCATAGGGACATGGATGAATCTGGAAACCATCATTCTCAGCAAACTAACACAAGAACAGAAAACCAAACACCATATGCTATCACTCACAGGCGGGTGTTGAACAATTAGAACATGTGGACACAGGGAGGGGAGCATCAATGCAGTCAGTAGGCGGGGACTACAGGAGGGAAAGCACTAGTGGGGAGGGTGGGGAGGGATAATGAGGGGAGAAATACCAGATATAGGTGATGGGGAAGATGAAGGCAGCCAAACCACCTTGCTATGTATGTATCTATGCAACAATCCTGCATGATCTGCACATGTACCCCAGAACCTAAATTACAAAAAAGAAAAAAAAAAGAAAAGAAACATCCCCTGCCTTCACTGGTTTTTATTCTGGTATGGAAAGTTGGGGAAGAAAGTTTGCATATTAATAAAAGCATTACAAGGGGATGTATACCATTGAGGTATTTTTTCTCACATTAAAGTATTCTATCATGATTTGGGCAATTATAAGTTCTTCCTGAAGGCTGAAGAACTGAGGGTTAATATTTAACAAATGTGAAGAGTAGAAAATTGGTTGGGTCTAAGGAGTGGCTCCTTAAAGCATTAGTCTTAAGAATTCAGTTATTCAAGAAAGGGCACTCCTGAGGTATAACCAAAAGATAGAATTAGTTTGCGAGAGCAACAGAATTCTGAAAGTATGATTACATTGTTCTTGCTATTCGTTAGATTACACATTTCTGAAAAACTGCTTTAGTAGAAAGGAAATGATATTTTATCACATTTTGCTTAAAATGGTTTGTCTCATTGTTTTACCTAATACTCTTAAAAGCAGTTCACAGTTTGATGTCAGTTTTCAAAGTCTGCAAACTATCAATTAATGATCAACAACAAGGTAAATACAGCAATTGAGACTAAATATTTAGATTCATAGAAATGTAAATATGTAACAATGAATTTACTTTTTAAATAAAATATTGGTCTACAAATAATTTAAAATAAACAGAAAACAATAAAAAACATTCTTCTCCACTGATGGTTTGGATAGCTGAATATTATTGCTATACATAGTAAAAAATGGATTTAAAATTGATAAAACCAGTAAACAGTTTTGTGTAATCCTCACACTTTATTAAGAAATTTATCAGAAAAGCATAAGTGGGTGCCCCCAATGTACACTTCATAATTAGGTTTGTAATAGTAATCTGTATCTTTATGTTAACTATCTACTAGCACTTTTGAATTCACTTCATAGCAATGTTACCTATAAGCTAATATTAAATATCTACCAACACTTTTGGTTTCAAACACATGGCAACCTAAGAAGCCTAGGAACAGACTTACAACAAATACTTAACGTTTGGGAAAAGTATAATAAAGAGATTTAATATATTATAAAACTGATAAAATAAAAAGGAGGATCTAAAATTTACCCTACCCAATTCAGAGGCTAAAAGAAAATGGAAAGCCAGGAAAGTTAGCTAAAGTGGCAACATCCATATCTGAGTTATTACACCAGAAAAAAAATGTCCTAACAGCCAGATAATGGGAGTTATGTCAGTCACCTGATTCTCATTGCTTTGACCCATAAGAACTTAAGAATTTCTGATGTTTTCCCTCAGAGTTGTTGATATAATTTTCTCTCAACCTATTATTAATTTTTTCAAATTTTTCTTCTATGAGGTTTTTTTTTTGTCTCATTATACTTTTTCCATTAGTTTTTTTGCTAAGCTATTTCATCACCTTTGTATAACTAGTCGGCATAGAAAAACAATATTCATAATCATTTATTTCCATCCTTGCTGACATGCTACAAAAAGTCCTATTTTAAATTGTTTCTTTATTTAATGTCAGCTGTAATGTTTGATGAAAACAGACTCACAATTGTACATTTCTGTATCACCCCCACTTACAGTAAATTAAGATAAACTTGTTTTTGAGTAATGCGGTGCCCAGTTTCCATGTCTGTTAAACTTCTAGTTTAAGCTTAATTAGTAGGCATTGCTGTAAATTTAGTGGAACTAAGCATACTGAATACTGAATTTACTGACTTGAGAGACCAATCTTTGTGCTGAAATTATTAGCATTTGTCTCTATAGAGACGAGAAAGCATGTAGCTTTCTCATCCCCAACGTCATTAAGGAACAATGGTTTATTTTCTAGAACAATGGTTTATTTTCTTGGGCTGAGCACCAAATGTGATTTGTTGGAAGTATATTTTCTTCATTTTCTGTTAACAATCCTTTCCAGTATCTCCACTGTACAGACTACACTAATCTCATTCTATTTAATTGCATTATCTTTTTATGTTATAATCCAGATTGTAAAACTGCATTGAAAGGTCATGGTTCTGGTCCTATAAGAATTCTACCTGTTTTTTTTGCCATATATTATCCAGTAATTTGACTTTCCCATTTTCTCAGTCTTTTCACTTTTTTCATTTTTATGGTTCTCCTAAAGAAGACTAATATAAAATAAAAGAGAAACGAATTTTTGCAGCCACATTTTATATTATATCTTACTTCAAAAAAAGGCTCATAATCATAACTAATTGTTGCTATTTGCAATTGTCCCATTGCTTTTTGCAACAAAATCTTTGCTGGCATCTCAACTCTTATAACCTCAGCTTTTGGTGTGGATGTTTATTCAGTTTTTTTTTTCTATTTTGATTTTATTGTTGTTTAGTATTGTATTCTGTATTTGCTATATATTACTCAGGTGCTCCAAATTTTTCAATATTTTTCTTATCATCTTAAATACATTTTTTTTCCTCCTTCAGTTCCCCAACAGATAACAAAATGATCCTGAGCTGTGGAGCTCTGACCTCAGGAATTTGTTTGCACAGCACAGAGACATGAGGTCCTGCTCAGCAAAAATAAATAAATAAATAAATAAATAAATAAATAATAAATAAACAAAAATAAAAATAAATACAAAAACAAAAAACCTAGAGAAATACCACACAAAACAGATTTGATGAAACCACCAGTCAGTAAAAAGTGCAGATTTCTTCCCAAGTTCCTAGTTAAGCACGTTTGTTCAAGATCATTACAGTATCACTTCTTCCCCACTTAAAATGTTTCCTTCCTCCTTCTATCTTTGTTAAAATATTTTGGTGCTTCATTGTAATTCTATTAGAAGAAGGAAGTACTTGCTTTATATGTGTATGCAGTTCTCTTCAGACTTGAGGAAATGGCCTGTAGACGTTCCTGATAATTTTTTCCACTTCACATCTTGAGGATTGATCACACTGTTTCCAAAGATATTTGTAGAGTACTTTAAAGACTTTGAAATAAAGGTCCCCCAAAGATAATGAGATTACTTCATTGTGAACTATTCTGAAATGTGATTTTTCTATTCTTTCCCCATCAAGTTCAAATCAAAATATATCTCAATAAAATTGTGAGAGGATTATGTCAGAAGGCCTATATATGACTAATCTAACATTCCTGTATGTGGAATTGTGTCATAAACACCAAAAATGCAGGGGGCTATTGATCTCATGTTTTCTTTCCTTCTCCTGCCACATATTCTCTTTTTAAATGAATTTATCTACTCTTCCTTTAGTCTTTCTTCTCTTTGTCCTATAAAACAATATGAGGCAATTTGTAACATTTTCTAAAATTCTGCTAGAATTTCCCATGTCAGAAGAGACACTGTTTTAGTAAAATGCATGATATATTCACTGATTAACGCATGTTAGTACTAGACCTTGAGATCCCACAGCAAAAGCAATGTTGTGATCTCCATGACAACTCCAAGATATTCATATTCCAGTGTCCAAATTTGAAATTCCTGGACATGTCATATCTGTCTAAGTCATCTGCATCATGTAAGACAAGGACACAATGAACCTATGGTGGAATACCAAGAAAAACAAGAAATTTACTCATACAGAACCTTAGATTTGGTTTACTCTGCAGAGACTTCAACATAATGACTCCTAAAAATTAGGATGTAAGTACAAGCCTTGTCTTGTGTAATTATCTGGTTTAATTCATCCCCAGTGCTATCTTGTCTATTTTGGGTAATTAATCCCAAAAGCTCAAAATAGGGCTTGATATGTACTAGGAGTCAATAAAATATATGTTAAATTTTAAAATCCAAAGGAAAAATAAACAGGAAAAATTTTATTTTAAATTCAGAATCCTGCAATGACTCATTTTAAGAATGTTAGTGGGAATTTTATAGGTTAAGACTTTATTTGGATTTTAACAAAGAAAATTGTAGTCATGCCTTAATAGAGCAAAATAAGACTTTTTATTAGCAAAGTCTCCAATATATGCAACTTATATGGATTTAATTTAATTTCTTTTTAATACTCAAAGCTCCTTGATATCTAAACAAATGCAAAGTCTTAAAACAAATGTGGTTTTAATAGTGGGTTCATTCAAAATTTCAGAAATGATAAAACACAAATCTATCTAAAAATCTTTCATGCGAATATAATCCAAATTATGAGCAAAGTAATAGGAGATAAACACTTTATCGAGAAATACTAGATTAAATAAAACAAATATTCAAAGAGGAGCTATTTAAGTTCTAGCAATTAGAAGAGTCTGATTCCTTGTTTAAAAAGAAGAATCTGTTGTTAAGATATTTTTTGTTGACTATACTATATATATATTTACTAGTTCATATATTTACTTTGCTGATTTGATAGACAAGACTTGACTAGGTTCTGTGACTTGTCTTCATGGAAATTGACTTGGAGACAATTTTAGACTACTTAATTCAAACAGTGAAAATCTCTTTTCAAATTTAATCTCCAAATGTGCCACAGATGCCTCACACACTCATTGGTGAAATTCAGTAATTGGAAACTGTAAAGGAAACTCACATTTATGTTGAGCTATTTTTCTGCTTACTGTAACACGATGCCTTGTATAAAAAGGAATGGTCTAAGAAAAGCAGCTCAGCTTAGTAGATTTGCTGAATAAAGAAAACCTGTGGGGAGATGTGGATGAGCTAGCATAGTTTTTAGGACAAGTATAGAATAATTTGGAAGTACAGAAGGCTTGCTTTTGTTATCCAAGATTTTTTTAGTTATTAAAAAAGCATGTCGGAAGGAAAAGGAAGGAGGATCGCTTGAGCTCAGAAATCTGAGACCAGCCTGGGCAAAATAATGAAACCTCATCTGTCTGAAAAATTTTAAAAATTAGCCAGGCATAGTGGTGAACACCTTTAGTCCCAGCCACTTCAAAGAGTGAGGAGGGAGAATGGTTTAAACTCAGCAGGACAAGGCTGCAGTGAGCCATGCTCATGCCACGGCTCTCCAGCCTAGGCAACAGTGGGAGACCCTGTCTTAAAGACAAAACATAACAACAACAAACACAAAAACTACTAACTTTCTCCATTTGTTTTGAATCCATGAGTGTTCATATGTAAACCTTTTCTTTCTTGGCAGTGTCGTGTATTCCAGAATTTTTCTAATTATAAACCATATCCCACTTAATATTTTAAAGGCCCTATCCATTAAAAAATATTTTTCAATAAATTCATAGCTATAATTAAAGTCTCTCTCTCTCTCTCTATGCATGTGTGTGTGTGTGTGTATATATATATATATATATATATATATATATATATATATATATATATATTAATTTTATATACAGGCAGGGTGGAGTGCAATGGCCCGATCTTGGCTCACCATAACCTCTGCCTCCTGGGTTTAAGAGATTCTCCTGCCTCAGTCTCCCAAGTAGCTGGTATTAAAAGGTATGCACCACCATGCCTGGCTAATTTTTTATTTTTAGTAAAGATGGGGTTTCTCCATACTGATCAGGCTGGTTTTGAACTCCCAGACTCAGGTGATCTACCTGCCTCAGCCTCTCAAAGTGCTGGGATTACACATGTGAGCCACCATGCCTAGCCTATAATTAATATTTCATTTGGCTTCTCTTAATTTTTTCTGTCCTTTATTCTTTCCTGTCTTTCTTCTCTCTCTCTTTTCTTTCATTCATTCATTTCTATCCCTCTCACTCCCTCCTTTACTTCCTCTCTCATTCTCCCCCCTTCCTTCCTTCCTTCTCTGCCTCCATTTTTCCTTTTTTCCCTTCCTTCCTTCCTTTCTCCCTGCTAAGTACCAAACATATTCAAGTAACTGAGGAACCATTAAAGTATAATAAATGTAAAAACAGAAGAACTATAGGATTAGTGACAGTACAGAGAGGATATGGGTTATTGTTGAGAAAAAGGAGTAACCGAAAGCTTCAAAACACAAAATAGGCCGGGCGCAGTGGCTCAAGCCTGTAATCCCAACACTTTGGGAGTCCGAGGCGGGTGGATCACTAGGTCAACAGATCGAGACCATCCTGGTCAACATGGTGAAACCCCGTCTCTACTAAAAATACTAAAAATTAGCTGGGCATGGTGATGCGTGCCTGTAGTCCCAGCTACTCAGGAGGCTGAGGCAGGAGAATTGCCTGAACCCAGGAGGCGGAGGTTGCGGTGAGCAGAGATCGCGCCATTGCACTCCAGCCTGGGTAACAAGAGCGAAACTCCGTCTCAAAAAAAAAAAAAAAAAAAAAAACCCACAAAATAATTTAGATAGATCTTCAGGAATATGTAAGAGATCAATGAATCTGCTGATAATAAATTCATCCATTGAGAAATTTAAAGTCAGTTGTGTATGAAACAATAAAGCTCATTACAAAGTTCACAAAAATCTGTTATGAAGTGTAAGGAGAGAGAGCTAAGAATTACAGTAGTAGAAGACACTACCACTAGTTTATGAACAGGTTTCTATAAAATGTTTGGAAACCAAACTAGTTTTTCTCATTATAATAATGAAAGTCATACTTGTACAATATTCAAATATTATGGATTAAGGGAGACAATATATGCAAAGCTTTTAAAGGAGTGATTGACAGTAACACTACATAAACATTGGGTCTTCCATCTACATGCTAATTAAAAATTAAATATCCTATCAAAAGAACTTCATCTTCTCAACCCCATTATAAATAGTTTATTTTTCTCTGTGTGTATGTATTGCAAAATACACACAAATATGTGTGTGCATGTCTATATATGTACCATATCCCATATGGTATCATAATGTACATCCTATGTCTAGAACTATTATATCATCTATAATTCATATACTTTTTGCTTAACAGAATACGTTGGCATTTTTACATGTCAGTGCATATGTACACATATGCCATTATTTTCATATGTTATTTAACCAATTTTCTGTTAACAAATATCTGAATCATTTCCAAATGTTTGCTGTTCTAATCAACATCACATTTTAGTTTTTTAATACAATGAAAGACAATAAGCTTTTCAAATGTTTGCTAACTCCTCCTACATTTATCTTTGTACATTATTCTGATATTGACAGTGACTGATTTCCTGGCTGATTTGAATGGCTGATACAAGAAATGAGAAATTTTAGGATTAATATGGATTATCAGTTTAGCTACTCATACTGGGTAAATACATTTCCAAAATATTTATCAGTGTCATTGAGAAAAATGCATAAATATTATTTAAGTTTTCATAACTGTTACTGAGCTTGAAATATATTTTCTATTAGCTTGTCTTTCTACATTTTTATTCCATTTTTAAATTTTGTTATTTATCTTTTTTTCTAATTGATCTATAAACACTCTTCGTTCAGCGATAGTATTAGCCAGAGCTTTCCAAACAGTGAAGTGAAGCACTCCAGGGTTTCATGAATAGCACAGGATATCCAAAAGTTGATTCCTCTGTCTTCATGATGGATGGATCAGTTACAGTTCAGGGTCTGTCATGACCAGCTGAGAGTATAATCTTCTGTTTATCCTAGTTTGACAGGTAATATATTTCCAATATTATATTTATGTGCTATGATGTTAAACAGTTCAAAATGTACATCTTGGCTGGGTGCAGTGGCTCACACTTGTAATCCAAGCACTTTGGGAGACTGAGGCAGGTAGATCATTTGAGGTCAGGAGTTCGAGACCACCCTGGCCAACACGGTGAAACCCTGTCTCTACTAAAAATACAAAAATAAAAAATTAGCCAGCCTTGGTGGCAGGCACCTATATTCCCAGCTACTTGGGAGGCTGAGGGAGGAGAATTTCTTGAGCCCACAAGGTGGAGTGTGCAGCAAGCCAAGATCCAAGATCGTATCACTGCACTCCAGGCTGGGTGATAGAGTGAGACTCTCTCTCAAAAAATAAATATATAAATAAATAAATAAGAAAAGTACATCTTACAAATATATTGCAAATCATGCTTTCATTTGCAGATTTAAATTTATTTTATTTATACAATTTTGTTGCATGTTTCTTAGTTTTTAGTTACATTTATCAACTCCTCTATAATTTAAGAAGTAGTAAAAGTGGTAGAGACTATAACTAAGCTCATAAAATGTCAGTGTGAATTAAATGAAGAGTAAGGACCAAGTAATTAAAACTAAAAAAGATATTGCTAATAATGATCATTTATTAAAGAAGGCTCAGGGAAATAAAGGAAAAATGGAGAAGGCAGATAAAGAAGTTAAATTAATCCACAGATATAGCAATTTTAAAGCATTTATGTACCTATATATGATTAACAATAATTGTAATTTAATCCATACAAGAATTCATTTTTTTCTAGTAAGACTCATTATCTGTTCATTCAACAAATGTTTTTTGAGTGTCTAGTATATTCTAAGTACTATTCTGGAGAAAAGTGGAAATTTATCTTGGAAAAGAAGCAAATTTATTTTCTGTGAAGCTTAATTTCTAGTAAATGGAGGCATATTATACAAGGCTAAGAAATAAAATTTGTGGTACATCAGATAGCAATAAGTGTTATAAAGTAAAATAGGGAGGATGATTAGAAATATTTATTTGCCAAAGTATAGGAAGCAAGCAGGAAATAGATATATATTTTTCCATATGGCTGGCTTAGCTTCTCATTTCAAACTATTCGAGATGCTTCACTTGCTTCACTTTCTTTTTTTAAATAGGGTTGTGTGGGAATTTTCCCCCCCACCAATTTGGTTAATAGAAATCTTCATAAAAGAAATATATTACGATGTTTGTGGTGCAAGTCAATGTATATATCTGAAGAAGCAGAGAGATGGAGAACTAGAGCAAGCAGAAAACACATAAAAGTTTCAGTTCTGAAAAGGCGAGAAATGACAACAGAAATTAAAGTGATCATAAGCCTGAGGGAGAAGTTTTGTTTATTTTTAATTTTTTAGTTTAATTCAGGAAAACTTCAGTATGCTGCTAAGCGGAAGCAAAAGCCACAAAACAAATAATTAATGTAAAGTGTACTCTGGGTGAAATTTCAGAAGAAAGCATAAAGAGCCTTATACTCTCACAGCAGGAAACTGGAAGAAATAAAAAGTGTATGTTAAGAAAAAGGCATTAGGTGTTTTACTAAAATAAATACATTAAAGTGAGTGACAAAGATTATAAACATATCCTGAAGGGGTCGAATGGATAATAGAAGAATGAAAAAGAAATGTCTAAGATCAAAGTTTTTTGTTGTTTCTAAGAACTCATTTCAAAATTGTTATTATTTATTATTAATATTTTACTGGACAGTCACTTGAAAGCTGATTCTTTTTTATTTGTTTTGGGAGTCCTAGCTCAGTAGTCTGTTTGCAGCCCAATAACATTAAATGAATGAATGAGTGAATGAATGAATAAAACACAGTGTAATGTGCTCATTTAAGTAGAAGCAATGCAAACACAAAATTCTCTTTGCCAAAGGAACTTGCCTAATATAGGAGAAAGAGGATCATGAAAAATAACTAATGAGTACTAGTTTTAATTTCTGGATAGTGAAATAAGCTATACAACAACCCCCCATGACTCAAATATACTTATGTAGCAAACCTGAACATGTGCCCTGGGACTTAAGAAAAGAAAAGAAAAAGTGTGAAGGCATTTTGGACAAGGTAAGTTTTTTGAATACTTTAGATCATACCACAAAGAACCACAGAAATTTTTCTCTTTCTCCTGGTGTATTTTAAGGGGTTTCCTGCTCCCCACTCATTGTGTTTCTATGAGGAATATTTACTCTTCTCCCCTAGAGATTAGAATCTTTGTGTCATAACTTCAACCCCACTAAACCCCTCCATCTCTTGGGGCTCATCTTTCCTTGTCATTACTATGAGGGCTTTATAGGAATTAGGCAGTAATTGCTTCTAGCAGCTAGCCAGAAAGCTATCTGCTTGGCAATCTCTTTATTAGGAGATAACTATTACAAGGACTAAACAAAAAGGTAAATTAAATAAGGCTGAACCTGGCCACGTGACAGTAATTCAATTTAAACAGTAATTAGCTACACAGCTGGCCCTACCTACTCATGGATTCTGCAGATTCAACCAACAATGGATGAAAATATTCTAAAAAGAAAATAAAAATAATGCATTAAAAATCAAAACAACAACAATTTACATAGCACTTACATTCTATTAGTTATTATAAGTAATCTAGAAATGATTTGAAGTATAGGGGAGGATGCATCTACGTTATATGTAAATATTATGCCATTTTATATTAGGGATTTGAGCATCTACAGATTTTCCTGTCTTCAGGAATCCTATAATCAAGCCCCACAGATACTGAAAAATGATTGTATATATACATATATAAACATATCTGTATATATGTTTATATACATATAAGTACCTATATAATATATATACTATTCTTAAACTTATATAATATGAAAGGTAAATATATTAATATAATAAAAGTTCATATATTATATCTATACATTTTTATCATTCTGATTTCAGTGGTATATATTTTTTAATTGGTTTTCAACTCAGAGGGGATGAAAGGAGTTTGATTGATCTATATAACTTTTCTTATTACATTTTTTCCCATCAGATACATAGACAAGCCAAAATTCACAGTAATTATATTTTGTACCTAAAAGGTGGAAAGGAATTAAAGAGTTCTATATATGCAATATAATTTTACTAACAATCGATCATGACCATTATATCATTCATTATTTTATTTAAAATTGTTTCTCCTGATCCTTGAAAGTTTACTTTGAACTTCAGAAAATAGATTTCCAAAGAAATACTATGTTGAGCTTTGAAGTTCAGCAGAATAAATTATGTGCATCAGACCAACTGATTTATTTGGAAATGCATGAATGGTCATGTTCTTTAACAAGGTTCTCGTAGTTCATACACAGAGAATGTTCACTGAGGAGTTCACTAGCCACACTCACTTATTGATTTCCCGCACTTGGATATAAGTTCCCATTAAGATTTCAAGATTCTACGTGTTCATTAAAAATAATTTTCACAAGCTCACAACTGGTTTTCATGGTTTTAATAAATTATTTGTCAATTAGTATAGAAATACAGCATTTGTTTTAGTGTAGTTTAGTAAATCAGATTAGGGAGGAGGTATTTTATTTCCAAAATAGCTGATTTATTTCATTACTGGCAAAGGTGTTATGAAGAACTTAGCACATTACACAAACTTGGCATTGAAGAAACTTGCTGTCTTAGAATACATTATGAAACATTACAGTCAGATCTATGTTCCTTTGCAGTCTACATCCTTGTGGGCTAATACACATAGTAAAACATAAATATAAGAAAGATTTAACAGTATTTTAGAAGGCAGTAAGTGTTATGGAAGATAAAAACGTAGCATAGGTTCTGTTAAAAGGAATTGACAATGCTGGAGTTGAGGCTGGGGTTTGAGGAGGATTGTCAGGGTAGAAAGTGAGGTTTGAGAAAAGACTTGAAGGAAGTGAAGGCATATAGCCTGGGCTATCAGCAGAATGTTCCAGGCAATAGCCACGGCAAAGTCCCAAAGGTTAACACTTACATGATATATTACTGAAATAGGAGGAGCCCAGCAGCAAGGCTGGGGCAAAAACAGAGTGAGAGACAAATAGGTAAGAGTCAACCAGATCACAAAGGATTTTTTAGGCCATTTAGTTAGTTAAAGAGTAGCTTCCAAAGACATGTCCACCCACAACTTGTGAATATAACCTTATTTGTAAATATCTCTACGAATGTAACTAAGATAAAGAATTTGAGATGAGATCACACTGGATTTGGAGTAGGCTCTAAACCCAGTGCCTAGCATGACTAGTGTCCTTAGAAGAAGAAGAGAAAACAAAGTTCCACCATATGATAGATGTGTAATCTCAACAAGTTTATTTACTTTTTGTAAACATAGATTTCCTTGATTTTTTGTTGATGATTTATTTATTACCATTTTAATCTTGCTGCATGTTATTGATTGGTTCAGAGTATCTAATTCTTCCTGATATAAGCTAGAAAGTTTGTATCTTTCCAGGAATTTATCCATCTCGTCTAGTTTTTCTAGTTTGTGCACATCTAAAAGTGTTCATAGTAGTCTTGAATGATCTTTTGTATTGCTGTGCTATCAGCTGTAATATCTCCCATTTCATTTCTAATTGAGCTTATTTAGATTTTCTTTCCTCTTTTCTTGGTTAATTTTGCTAATGGTCTTCAGGACCAGACAGATTTGCAGCAGAATTCTACCAGACATTCAAAGAATAATTTGTACCAATTCCATTGACACTACTTCACAAGATAAAGAAGGAACCCTCCCTAAATCATTCTATGATGATCTATTAGGTATTCTATTAGGTTTTTGGTATCACCCTAATACCAAAACCAGTAAAAGACATAACTAAAAAGGAAAACTACAGAATGGCATTGCTGCTGAACACTGATGCTAAAATCATTTACAAAATACTAGTTAACCAAATCCAATAACCTATTAAAAAGATAATTCACAATAATCAGGTGGATTTCATACCAGGGATGCAGTGATGGTTTACATATGAAAGTAAATAAATGTAATACACCACATAAACAGAATCAAAAACCAAAATACCACATGATCATCTCAACAGGGTAATGAAAATCAAAACCACAATGTGTTATCACCTTACTCTTGCAAGAGTGGCTATAATAATAATAATTAAAAAATAGGTGTTGGTATGGATGTGGTGAACAGGGAACACTTCTACCCTGCTGGTGGGAATGTAAACTAGTACAGCCACTATGGAAAACAATGTGAAGATTCTTTAAAGTACTAAAGTACTACCATTTGATTTAGCAATCCCACTACTGGGTATTTACCCAGGGGAAAATAAGTGATTATACAAAAAATGATACTTGCAGACACGTTTATAGGAGCACAATTCACAATTACAAAAATGTGGAATCAACCCAAATGCCCATCAATCAATGAATGGATAAAGAAACTGTGGTATATACATATGATGGGATACTACTCAGCCATAAAAAATAATGGATTAATGACAATTGCAGTGACCTGGATGAGACTGGATACTACAATTGGAAGTGATGTAACTCAGGAATCAAAATTCAAACAACCTATGTTCTCACTCATAAATGGGGTCTAAGCTATGAGGATGCAAAGACCTAAGAATGACATAATGGACTTTGGGAACTATAGGGGAAAGAGTAGAAAGAGGGTAAGGAACAAAAGACTATAAATTGGGTGCAGTATATGCTGCTATGGTGATGGGTGCACCAGAACCTCACAAATCACCACTAAAGAACTTACTTAGGTAACCAAATACCACCTGTTCTCCAATAACCTATGGAAAGTAAAAAAATAATAATAAAAAAAAACAGTAGTTCTCAAACTTGAAAAGGAAAAAACAAAAAATATATAGTTTTCCTCAAGTTTAAATAAAGGAATTTCACAAAGCATTTTAAATGTAAGAAAAATAAATTGCAATTATTCTGATTACAATTAGTATGTAATGAATAAAAAGTATTAATATTTCATTGGAAAATTCTACTTGGAATTAAGCAACTGCAAAAAATTTAAGCAACTGCAAATTAAAAAATTTGCAGCTGCCCAAAGGTTTTTTGGAATCTAAATAAAAACAGCATTTAAATAATAGAATTGTTTCGTTACTTGTCCATTTAACACTTGTAGTGATTAAGTGTCCACTCTGTTTTAGGTACTTGTGATGTACAGATAATTAAGGTACATTGCCTTTCAGTAGGGACCACCACCAAGAACTGTTTATTGCAGTCATTTTGGTAAGAACTAAAACTAGGTTATAAACAATGCATATTGGTGACAAAAAGGACAAAATCATCAACTCTACTGTGCTGAGATATTTGCAAAACTTCACCTTAAGGACAAATAGAAATATAGCTTACAAAACGAGTTGACCAAAGCCCCAAACTAATTTTCCATTATGATCTTCCAGTATTGTATCTAGTTTTTTTTTTTTAATGGATAATTGACTTAACATTTTCCCTATTTAGAAAAAAAAAATGTGTAGCTTGTCTCCAGCACTCATTTTATTTTACATAAACACCATCTCTGCAGCTGAAGAAAATCTGACTGATTTTCAATGCAAAAATAAAATATCAACACTGCTCTAGGAATTATTTCTAAGCAGAACTAACATCAGAATTTTCTGAATCATATGAATTGTGTTTTGGATAAACTGGATTCATCAAATGAATATTCAGCCAACAACTGTTGGAGAATGATGTTAATATCACCTGTGAGAATGCTACATTTTCTAGGATTTGATATTTTCATTGATCAAGAATTATTATATTTTGCCATGCAAAGCTCTTTAATTAAGTCCAGCTATTTATCTTTGTTTTTCATGCATTTGCTTTTAGGGTCTTGGTCATGAACTCTTTGTCAAAGCCAATATCTAGATGAGTTTTTCCAATGGTATCTTCTTTAATTTGTATAGTTGTAGGTCTTAGATTTAAGTCCTTGATTCATCTTGAGTTGATTTTTATGCAATGTGAGAGATGAGGATCCATTTTCACTCCTCTACGTGTGGTTTTCCAATTATCCCAACATCATTTGTTGAATAGGATGTTCTTTCCCAACTTCATGTTTTTGTTTACTTTGTCCAAGGTCAGATGGCTGTAAGTATTTGGGTTTATTTCTGGGTTCTCCATTCTGTTGCATTGGTCGATATGCCTATGCCCTTGCAGTTTCATTTGAAATCAGGTAATGTGATGCCTCCAACTTTGTTCTTTTTGTTTAGTCTTGCTTTGGCCATGCAGGCTCTCTTTTGATTCCATATGAATTTTAGGATTTATTTTCCTAATTCTGTGAAGAATGGTGGGGGTATTTTGATGGCAATTGCATTAAATTTTTAGATTGCTTTTGGCAGTGTGGTCATTTTCATGACATTGATTCTACCCGTCCATGATATGGTATGTGTTTCAATTTGTTTGTGTCATCTACAATTTCTTTCAGCAGTGTTTTATTGTTTTCCTTGTAGAGGTATTTTGCCTCCTTGGTTAGGTACATTTCTAAGTATTTTATTTTTCAGAGCAGCAGCTATTATAAAAGAAGTTTATTATTGATTCTCAGCTTGGTCACTGTTAGTTAGCTGGGCATGATGGTTTGTGTCTGTAGTTCCAACTGTTGAGGATGCTGAGGTAGGAGAATTGGGTGAGCATAAGAGGTCAAGACTGCAGTGAGCTTGAGCCTAGGAGGTTAAGGCTGCTTGAGCTATGCACTCAAGTGAAGAGCGAGCCCTCACCAGGCACCTAATCTACTGGTGCTTTGATCTTAGACTTCTCAGCCTATAAAACTGTAAAAAATAAATTTCTGTTGATGAATTTAAAAAAAAGAATTACTATATTTTGTAAATACAAAAACCAGAATGCTATAAATAGAATGATGTCTTTTGTTTTCAAAGTCGATATACTAGAGCAATGCAAAAATAAATAATAATAAAAGCAAGATATTTTGTGACAAAGTTATCTCAGGGCAAATGCCACACTGGCAAGCACCACTGACATTAATTCTCAGGGCAAACAGTAAAATAATTAAATTTAATATCTTGCATATTGACATTATATTATTCATGATGTTGCCTTTGCTTAGAATGTTCACCTTCTACTCACTCCTTTGTTCACCTATTAAAATTCCAATCATCATTTGGGGTCCATTTTAAAAATTCCATAGTCTCAGCAGAATCTACTGCTCCAGTGTTTGCTCTCTGATGCCCTTGTGCAACTGAAGCAACAGTCCCAACATATTAGTTTTAATTGTTTACACATGTGGCTTCTTTATCCTGAATTTTTTTCTCTCCTATTTGTTCTTATATACCTTTACCTCAATAGATACTAATATATGTAATCATATATTTCTGTTAAATTAAGATCAATGAATTTTTTTTTAATAGAGCAACTTCTGAGCCATGATAGCACAAAGATAGCATGGTCTATATATATAATACTCTACTATATATGTACATATTCAATTATATTCCTTATGATACTGAACATTCAAAAGACTGACATTAGATGCTGGAATATGGTGACATACTTTATAAATCCTAAAGTAGATATTTTAATATGATTAATGAAATACACATATGACTAAATTGCAAATACTTGAAAATGTTAACTCATTGGTTTGGTTGTGCTACACAAGTTAATACTCAGTTAATCACCATATGCATTTAACTGAGCTATCCCATGCTCTAGCCAACTGAAAAATATTTTGGCTTATTGTTATAAACATGTATCCTGTTGCGAGCAGATAGTACACTCCAAAGGGTAACTAAAGAAAGAATAATGAAAGAAAAATTGCCAAAAGTGTTTCAATGCTCCTAAGACTAGCTAGATAAGGTGAAACATAAAAAAAAGTAGTATTACTAAGCAGGTATTATTTCTCCCAACCCTGACTTATAGACATGAAGGGAGACGTGCCCTTGGACAGAGAAATGCAGTAGATGTCAAACTCCCGCCTGACAGGAAGAGAATGACAGAATAAACACCCTGATGTTTTAATCCTCTGCCCCGACCTCTTGCCAGTGTTCCTGTTGGCCAAATCCACTGCAAGCCGATGAGCCAAGAAACTCGTGGCACAAACCCTGGAGATGAGCCTCTTGAATCACAGTGAGAAAAAAAGGAGAGAACAATTCTGTAAGGGCAAAGAATAATAGTCGGCACATATTAAAAGTGGTGAAGTTTCAAGTTTGTGTTATTTGTTCCCACCATCAATTTTATTTTATTTTTTGAGTTAACAATCTAAATTTATTAACAATACATTTAGGATAATCTAGCTTACTGTAGTCAAAGTGTGGTCCATAGACTCCTGGGGCCTAAGACACTTTTAAGGAATTTGTGAGGTCAAAATTATTTTTGTAGTGGTAGTAAGACCACATTCATCTCTTAGTTGGGTTGGCATTTGCAGGGATGGCGCAAAAGTAATGTTGGCAGTACCAAAGGCACAAACAAAAAACTGTACTAGTGACCGTTGTATTCTTCACTGTTACGATCTTGCAAGACGAAGAGGTTCTCTTTAGACTGTCCTTCATAGTGCGGTAAAAGTTACTGATTTCATTATATCTTCATCTTTGATTACACCTGTTTTTTTTAATTTATTTTTTATTTTTATTTTTTATTTTTATTTATTTTTTTTTTTTTGAGACGGAGTTTCGCTCTTGTTACCCAGGCTGGAGTGCAGTGGCGCGATCTCGGCTCACCGCAACCTCCACCTCCTGGGCTCAGGCAATTCTCCTGTCTCAGCCTCCTGAGTAGCTGGGATTACAGGCACACACCACCACATCCAGCTAATTTTTTGTATTTTTCGTAGAGACTGGGTTTCACCATGTTGACCAGGATGGTCTCGAACTCTTGACCTCGTGATCCACCCGCCTCGGCCTCCCAAAGTGCTGGGATTACAGGCTTCAGCCACCGCGCCCGGCTTACACCTCTTTTTTTAATGACAAGTATGAGATATTTGCAAAGCACTTCTGCCTTAGTACATTCGTTGTTTGGTAGGAAAGCACCTGTGTGATTGAGCTGAAACCTAAACTCACCATTTCTTTGATGGAAAACATTTTCTACTTTAAAGAAAAACTGACAAAATATGATTATTAAGACTTGGGATTTTATTAGGCATTTTCTCAAGAAGTAAAGAAAGCTTTTCTCTTCGAGGTAAAAAACTGACAGTATTTGTTGATGAAGATGAAATTCAAACTTTTAAGCAAAAAGTAGAATTTTGAAAAAATATTTATTCTTTATTAGGATGTGGTTAGACTCCCAGAATTGAAAGACATTTCAAATGAGCCTTTTGGTTATATCAGCATCTGATTTTATGATGTTATATAATAGAATCTGTTAACATGTAGAAATTCTACATGGTTCAGAACACTGCTATTTTCAAAACTACCATTGAATAGAGTTATGAAATCATGAGTATGCAATGGATCTAGCTGAGGAGGAGGACAGATCAATGGATTTTAATAAAACCCATTAGAAAATATTTAGTGACATAACTTATTATATTACATTGAAAGAAAACTTTTAAAAATTACCACTTGTCAAATTTTGCTGTAGCATCACAGAATAGAAACAATTATCTGAAAACTATTCTTTCCTTTTCCAACTACATATCTGTATGGTGCTAGGCTTCCTTCACATACTTTGAACAAAGCATCACATTGCAATAGAAGCAAATGTGTCATCTACTAAGCCACACATTAAAGAGATCTGCAAACTGAAAAATAACATTCTTCTGAGTAAATACTTTTGAGAAATATATTTTTTGTAAAATAGGTTATTTAGGTTAGTATGCACTGGATTTACTGTTATTTGTCAACATACCAATAAATAAATATAAATTCTCTGTTTTAATTTTTAATATATCATATCTATTATCATATTAAAAGTAGTGAAATTTAAAGTTTGTGTTCTTTGTTATTCCCATGAATTTTATTTTGTTTTTTGAGTTAGTAATATAATATTTATATTAAAGGTATAAACTTCCATAAGCAAAACTCTTCAGAATTCTCATGAAGAGTTTGAAAGAGACCTGAGACTACCATGTTTAGAATTGCTAAATAAGCATTTATATTTCATATAATAAAAATTAACATTTTTATTGCTCTTTGACTAAAAATAAATGTCATTTTATTTTTATATTTTATATATTTTGTGTGTTCAACATTTCATGCATTTACTAAAAAAGTATAATTTTAATAAAATGATTTGTGGCTTTTGGATAATATATGAAGTCATAACTCAAAAATCACTAATCTATTTCATAGACTTAAAGCTAGATAATTATTGATTTGTGTTGTAAATAGTTTGGCATATAAAATCTAGAATTTATTCAAATAGCCTACTAGAAAGTTTATGAGCATTTTAATTAAGAATCATTAAGCCATAAAGTACTTTCCCAAATGGTTACACATGGTGAACAAACCTTTCCTATGATATAATTTATGGGTATTTTAGAGCCAGCACTGAATAATATTAACCAAGATTCTGAAGGAAAACAATAGCTATTAATTTCAAACTTTTAGCATGTTGCAAGAATATGCTGTATGAGAAGTTTCTACCTGTTTAATCACTAAGAATCAGTTCTAGATGATTAAATTCTAAAAGGAATCATGGAATTTTCTTATTTTAGATGTTCATAATTTTAGAAAAAGAGATTAATAGAGTATATTTATCAGCAATTATATGTATTACATACATTTCCTAAAATGAAAATCTTTAGACATGTTGGTCTTAGATGTAATAATCCTACTTTTGTTTTACACCCAATTTATAACACTTATTAATTTTCTAGGAAGAGAAAATTAATATTATGCCTTACATAATTTAAAAATTCCTTGACTGTGGCTCTCTCTATTCAATGCTACTCTAGCATATGCCTGGAGAGCCTATGGAGTCAAACACCATGAAAAAGTATAAAAAGTGTTCCTATAAGGAATTAGGAAAGAAAAATTGATTTGTGATGCAAATTACTATTGAATAATTTGGATAAATTCTGTATTACAATATAAACCAGTATCCTATCAGATATTTCATGAGGTTAAAATAAGATTTTTCAGTAATACTTAATTTTATTTTTAAAAAAAATCTGATAAATAGCCTAAAATATCACTGTAACACTATGTTAATTAATAATTAGAAAACCATGACAATTGTAATTATACCTTAACACCTTAATCTTTGACTCAAATCTCTATTCACCTGTCATTTTCTAGGAAAATAACTTTTTTTTTAATTGGCAGAGAGTATATTATAATGATCTTATAAGAGAAGTATTCTGTTTCCCTTTTAAAAACACCTTTAGAATTTAAAAAAATTTTGTGGTTTTCTCAAGACATAAGATAATTACAATGGAGGATCTTTCACAAAGCTTCTTTGGCAAAGCTTTATTATAGATGTCAAGTACTAACCCTGCCTAGTGGCAAGATTAGCCTCTTCCTGACATCAAGGAGAAAAAGATTTTGTATTTATCAATATACATGCCCTGTACCTGGTTTGTTAGATTTATAATTATTTCAATTTTTGTTCAGTGATTGTAAATGACACCACAATTTAAATATTGATGTTCATGTATTTATTTATGGTAGGTTTAAATATGCTGTTTATCTTATATCTGATACCTTTACTGAAAGTTGCAGGATATAAGACATTAGTTCTGTAATTTTTATTTGGATAATCCTTGAGATTTTCTTCATCAAAACACATGTCATCTGAAATTGATAAAAGTTTTATTTCTTTTTATATCTTTAGAACTTTTATTTCCTTGCATTTTGTATTGATTTTCTAGCACTATTATGAATAAGAATTTCAGAGTAGGCATCTTTGCTACATTCCATATCTTAAGGGGAAAGCAGTATTTCACCATTAAGCATAATATAAGCTCAAGGCTTCCTGTAGATATTGTTTATCATGTTAACATAGCTCCCCTCCATTTTTGTTTCCTGAGAGTTATTATTATATATTTATCCCAACAAAACTATCAGTATAATCCATTTAATTCTCAAAGACTCTTCAGTTGCTTTTAAAAATATTAAAGTTTGATTTATATGCCATAAAATGCAAAAATTTTAAGTGCACATATTGCTACTGAGATTTTTATAAATGTATGTACTCATGTAACCACTATGCTATTCCTTATATTTCTCTTACCCCAAAAATTTCACTGATATTTGTATTTAAATCTTTAAAAAATATTGTTATAGAATAGAATTTAATTCATAATTTTATGTTGTCAAAATATTTTAATATCAATATATTAGTTAATTATAAGATAGACATTTCCATGTTATATCTCATTAAAAATAGCTTTTGAAATCCAGATGTGTACTAACAACTGTAAAAGTAGTTTTTAATGACAAATAATATAGTTTCTACGTGCATACCTTTATAGACTTTGAGAGCCTTCTAAATTATTAGTGGTATGGGAAAGTTAATTATACAATTTGGGTCAATATGCAATTAAATCATGGTAAGGGAGCTATGAGCAAAAAACTGTGGCCGCACATAGCATCAACTCTAATAAATGAATTTTCCACAATCACAGTAAGTGAAATGGCCTGCTGTAACCCTAGGACTAGTTTTACTTCATACCTCTGAAACAACCTATTGCGGCTGGAAAACTAGTTTTACCTATTGTTGTTACTCACCAATCAGAGCTTACCAGCTCCCAAAAACTTCCTTAGTGTCAATGAATGTTCATTCAAAACAATACCTAACATTTCTGCTTCTAATTAAACACCCAGCCTTCTCTTTGTTCTCTGAACATATGGAAGACCACTTCTGTGTATGTATCCTGAACTGCAATTCTGTGATTGTCAACACGTTTTATTTAGAAATTTGTCCCTATATTTTATTTTTACTTTAACATGCATGGAATCAGAAGTGGGGTCAACTGGGAGAGATCAGCGGCTCCTGGAAATATAGTGTGAAGTAACCACACTTGGACCCCATGACCTGCAGGTCACCTATTTTCCTCCCAGTGAGTTTTTCTTGAATAAAACTCTGATTTTCCTAATCCAGAGGTGAGTTCGGGTCCTGAATATCACATGTGGCTATATAACAAACCTGCACATCTTGCATATATACTCTGGCACTTAAAAGTTGATTCAAAAAAAAAACAAAAAAAACAAACAAACAAACAAAAAAAAACTCCCGTTTTTTTCCCCTTTTTGTTGACTTCGGTATTATCTGATAATTCATTAGGAGGAGTCTTTCTTCCTCCTGGTTATAAAATCTTCAGTTTAGGAGGGGTTTTTCTCCTTCCTGCTTTTGAGACCTGGTTAAGGGGGAATTTTTCTTTAGTGGTTTTGAGGTCCCCTGTTTAAGAAGGATATGTTTTCCTTTTGTTAAAGAAGGCTGGTGTCCTACTTGGTAAGCATGTACTTTATTTTCCAATTCATTGGCACATATAGATTTTAAATATATGTGTATATATATATAATCTTACTTTAGATTCTGGGGTACATGTGCTGATCATGCATAATCGTTGCATAGGTACATACATAGCAATGTGGTTTGCTGCCTCCATCCCCCTCTCACCTACATCTGGCATTTCTCCCCATGTTATCCCTCCCCAACCTCCCTACCCCCACTGTCCCTCCCAATGTGTAATGCTCCCCTCCCTGTGTCCATGTGTTCTCATTGTTCAATACCCACCTGTGAGTGAAAATGTGGTGTCTGAGTTTCTGTTCTTGTGTCAGTTTGCTGAAAATGATGGTTTCCAGATTCATCCATGTCCCTACAACGGATACAAACTCATCGTTTTTTTTTTGTTTGTTTTTTTTTTTTTTTTTTTTTTTTTTTTTTATGGCTGCATAGTATTCCATGGTGTATATGTGCCACATTTTCCTTGTCCAGTCTATCATCGATGGGCATTTGGGTTGGTTCCAGGTCTTTGCTATTGTAAAAAGTGCCACAATGAACATATGGCACATAAAGATTTTAATTTGACTTTTGAGTATTTGACATTAAACCAAATCACTTAGATATATTTACTTACAAAAGGGCTCTCAAATTTCAAAGGCATGCAAAAATAGTTACCCCCTTATGGGACTGCTGCTGGTGATGTGTTCAAACATTACGGTCATTCAGTGTATTTTTATTAAAACTAACCAAAAGGTCACAGTTATAAAATCATACAGTCCAAATAGGATGCCTATCTCAATTGGTGCCTCAAGGGTCCAAACACACATTCAGGACTCAAAGATAGCCTTGCTGAAAAATACTATCTCAAAAGTAGCTGAGACTCGTTTGTCTCCAAAGACTTTCCTTACTCTTTCTATATCTCCTTTTCTTTATTCTTCTCTAAGCTGAACTTTCTTTTTCCCAAACTCCTCAGCTATTCTGGCATACTAAGTAAAGACGTGAAAAACAGAAGATACAAAGAAAATCCCTTCCATCTTTGTGCTCTTTCTTAATAGCAAAGGATGAAATTTCCATGTAAATGATACCCTCTCTGTACTAAAAACACAAGTAACACTCTTATCTTCAATTATGAAGAGTTAAGAGCAAGGGAATCCTGTACAGACCTTGTTAGAATCATTCTCATCTTTTGGGCCTCCTCACATAGTTCAGTCACATTTTCACAGTTAATTATTCTTTGTTCAATCCAGCAAATTGGTAACTGACTTAAACTGCTTTACCTAATATTTGGTTCACTGACATCATGAGATTACTTATTAGGGCAAAAAACAAAATTTAACTAAAAAAAATTAGCTTCATAAATTTAACCTTAAAAACATTTAGCCTTGTTGCATTCTGTCATAAATAGGATTTAGTTCCTAATGTGTTCCTCTAAGCCAGTGAATTTATATTACTTTGTTTAACTCATATCTAAATTTTAAATAAAGATGGCAAGGTCTTTGTTTTTGCTCATCCAGAGATTTTTTAATTTTTTTTGTTTATATGTCATATGTATATGACATTTTTCTATCCAAATATATAAAAAGAGCTCTAATTCTTTGGCTTGGGGAAAATTAAGTGCTTCAACAAAATATTTCATTAAAAATATGCTAATTAACTAATTTGTTGTTCATATAGCTCAAGTAAATCTTGCTAAATAAGTTAATTTTTAATTCGGTGATAAAACAAATTATTTGTTTTATCAAATAATAAATTTGTCTTCAAAATTATTACATTTTGTCACACTTTTTTTCTGCCTAGGTTTGTTGGAGAGAATGCAATAAAATTTTCATTGTTTCCTGTGTATTTAACACAACATTTTAACTGTTAGGGTTTTTTTAAAAAAAAAAAAAAACAAACAAACAAACAGAAAAAATAATCACTAGCTTTATCTAATATCTCTGTTTTCATGAGTTATTTACATGTAATTGTTAAAATTGTTAAATAATTAAATTTGTGTCTGAAAATATAAAGGTAAAATGATTATTTGTTCATCTACATGTTGATCTACACACATACATGACTTAGACTGGGGTTTTAAGAAAATTTCATTAGACATCCTGTCAGGTCTAAGAAAGTCATGGAGACTTTATGAAGGATAGATTTTGAAAAGGGAGTCTTGTGTGTAATTTGGCTGGCTGAGATTGAAGAAGTATTATTTATCAATTTTTCTAAATATAAGACATTCACTTCAGGGGTGCACTGATAGAGGTCCAAATTCTGGTCCTCTATGCTTAAAATTGCAAGATTTTTCTTTGAAAGTTCATCTGTTCTTAGTAAAAAATTTGCAATTAGTTTTAATTTTAATTTGAAAGCTTGCTACTGTAAACCTTAAAACATCCTCCAGATTACAGATTTTTCCTCTTTTTAGTTTCTACCTAATTTCCAGTTGTAGGTGCTGTCTCCATCATTTAAAATGATCATTTAGCTTCTGGAGGTAGTTTTCCTCTTAAAGTTTTTCAGATTCCTATCTCAAGGGTTTGGTTTTGTACATAACTCGCTATGTGTCATTTGCAGTTAATGTATCAATGCCTTCTGCTCTTCTTACTTCTCTCCTTAAAACTGTACATATTTTTGCTTAACTAAAGTTGTTACTTCTTCCTTAACTTTTTTTTTTTGGTCAGTTCCTATAGCTTGTTCATCCCACTTGTGCCTCATTATGACCTGACACTGAGATTGTTTATCTTAAAGGCCTGGGAAAAAAATGTTTTTCTAGTATGCCTTAATTCTTGACTCTTGGCTTTTTCTGATGTATCTAAATTGTTCTTTGTAACCAGGCTATTTCACATGCTCTTACTTTTTCTAAAAGCCATACATTCCCCTGCTGGAGGTACTGCTTTTGTGTGTGTGTGTGTGTGTGTGTGTGTGTGTGTGTGTGTGTATTACTTTTTTAGAATATAGGTTACTCATAACCTTAGACACACACTTTTCTGGAGTGTAATTGAATTCAAATAATTTTTCATGGGGTTTGATATCCAACTTATTCAAAAGGGCATCCCATCAAGAGAAACAGTCATACTACAAGAGGTTTGTTTTTGTTGTTTCAATCTTTTAAGTAATCAATCTAACAAATAGATATTTTATGTTTTTTTTTTTTTTTTTTTTTTTTTTTTGAGACGGAGTTTCGCTCTTGTTACCCAGGCTGGAGTGCAATGGCGCGATCTCGGCTCACCGCAACCTCCGCCCCCTGGGCTCAGGCAATTCTCCTGCCTCAGCGTCCTGTGTAGCTGGGATTACAGGCATGCGCCGCCATGCCCAGCTAATTTTTTGTATTTTTTTTAGTAGAGAGCTTCTGGTAGTTTGGGCTGTCTTTTTTACGTTTTTGACTACTTGAAAAAACTAAGTCATCTCTAATACATATCTAAGTACTTTTTTTCCTCTCAACTATGTAACTTTTTGAATTCAGTTTTGAAGTCTTTCCAGTATTACTCTGATTAAATAAATGATCATTATTTATAAAGGATATATAATTCTACCTTAATTAATTAAATTTTTAGGCTTTTTACATTCAAACAAATGATATACTTCCCAAAATTGAATTCAAATTTGTCTTTTTAACCTAAAATAGACCAATTTTCTAGTTGGGCTCCTGGGAAGTCTCAAAAGATGTGTCTCTCATTAAGCTTGTTTGACATGTTATATTGGATAAAAACCGCTGTCAAAAAATAAAATGATACTACAGAGTCTTCATATTTATATGGATATCGTATGGATGTAAATGTTCTAAAAATCATGTAATATTTATAAAGGTCTGATGGTCCTGGTGTGATACTATCGTCATGATTCTGGTTTTTATCTTAAAATGCAGTATACAATAGAAATAACTAGATTTGCTAGTCACTTGCTGAACTTTCTTGAGATTTTTAACCTCCAATATTCTAAGATTTTATAATCTATAGTGCTTATTCTCCCCAGAAGTTATCTATAATCAGATTAATTGAAAAGACTCTAACAAGTACCCTTAAATGCAGATTTCTAATAATAATTAGAAATAATAGAAATAATAATTAGAAATTATAATCTCTTAAATGCAGATTTCTAATAATATAGTATCTTATCTGAGATCAAGACACTAAATAAAAATGTCCAAAATACTTTTTTAAAAAAGAAGGGTTCAAAAAACTGTAATCAAGATCAAACAAAATGAAAATTAATTATATGAGATTAATCAAATTATTTGTATCACTTTTATTTAAAGTATTTTTGGTTCTTTTTAAAAATGTTTTATTTTCTAGATTTAAAGAAACATTCTCCTTTAAACTTTCTATAATTTATAACTTGGTAAAGTATAATTTTATAAACAAAGATAAAAAGATTTGTCTACAGACTGTACTAGATCCTAAATTCTTCTAGGTTTCTCCAATCCAATTCTATTTCATGGAATTACTAAAAACAACATTATTATCTCCTAATGACCTTTAAGCTGAAGCTAGACAACTTGATGTAAATTTCAAAATATAATCCTCCTGCCTAATATGCGGACCACACTGAGAGTTCACCAAACTGCCTGAAGCCAAAACCAGAGACATTCACATTACAAGTTGCCTATAAAGACCCCAGATTCAGCTGGTAGATGGAAAAGACAGCTTCACTTCAGAGGAGAGACAGCCGGACTTTGGGGAAGACAGATGACTTGACTTTGAGGAAGAAGAGACTGGACTTTAAGGAGAAGTTGATCTGACTTTGGGGAAGACTACCTACCCTTCCTGCCCCCTGTCCAACTCCCCTCTCCACTGAATACCATTTTCACCACTCAATAAAATTCTCCACCATTACCATCATTCGAGAATCCATGCCAACTCATTCTTCTTGGACACTGATCAAGAGCTCAGGGTACAAGTGTGGGTACCCAAAAATGCTATCGTGCCAGTCTTTTGTGCTCACTGGCAAAGGTAGCCTCCCCATGTGATGAGGCAAGGGGCTAACTGAGCTGTTAGTCTGTAGACAACAGAGCTAAGAGAGTACTGGAACACTCCTTCTGGGTCTGGCCGTGGGTCCCATACAGAGCTTGCTCCTGCTGGTGCCTGGAGCTGGCCCGCCAGATCCTGCAGTCGCTCACTTGTGCCTGGTCTGGCCATTGGCCTCGCATGGAGCGTGCTCCTGTTGGCACCAGAAGTGGCTGGCTGGATCCTGCACAAGCTCTTCCATGTGCTCCCTCCTGCAAGGGATTGAGTGCAGTGAACCAAGTAAAACTTTGCCCCTATCCTGAGTCTGATGAAGATGCCAAGAAAAATTCTGCATCAACTGCGTCATTTTTTTCATATCCAGTTAAGTCATCATAGTCAATGAGTCAGGGAGAAAAAGCACTCATGCATATATAGAACCAGATCCAGTAATTGAATTTTCAGCAAGCCCAGCTGTTGAAGCAGGCCACTGTATCCCTAAGACCAATTCTCCAAAGTAGCTGCTGAAATGACCTGCTGTGACTCTAACACTGTTTTTACCTACTGCTGTCACTCACCAATCAAAGCTTACCAGGTACCAAAATCTTCTCTAGTGTCAGTGAGCTTTCTTTCAAAACAATGTCACTTTTCTCTTTCTAATAAACCCCCAATCTTCTCTTTATGCTTCTGACATATCACTCTGGTGGGCAATTTTTTTCCAAATGACAATTCTCTGATTCCCAAATAAATTGTATGATTTAGAGATTAATTTCTATTTCGACTTCAACAGTGGTAATAAATTTTGATAAAACATTCAGAAAGTACATTTTCCATAATAATGCTATCTATTTATAAGTATATTTTATTGTGTTACAAAACACTTTTCTCCCTCACTGACATTATGTATAATTTTGTTATTAATTTACAAGTACTTAATCCTATATTTATATAAATATTAGATATAATTTTGTGAGGAAAATAAAAGCTCACCTTTCACTTTGCATTGTGCTGAATCAGATTGTACTTGAGTCTTCATGTACCCTGGTATATACTAAAGTACCAGACACATGTATTTTAAAAACTAATATACATGTGAACCATTACAATATTATTTTGTTAAAGCACAAAGAAAACTATTTTAAAAGATCACAAGGAGATAATGCCAAATCAATCTTCATTTTCATTCCAACAATGAAATATAATTCAAACATTAGTTTCAATATATTTTTTCAAAAGATTAACTTTCAAGCAAAAGCCTTAAATCTTTGAAAGTAATATAATTAAATATAAAAATAGCAAAGATACATCATTCCTTTCAGCAGTTTTCCAAGAAATGCCACATTTTCCAGAAAATATATATTCTGATAGTAAACGAATTCTCTTTAGGCTATTAAAATATCAGCCTTCTACAATAGGCCAAACAATTTGCAAACTACTAGGCTTATGTTCACTCAACCAGTCTCATGAAATGAAAACTTAGATTAAAACATTCCATTTATTGTAGTTCACACATTTATCAAGTAAAGAAGCCATGAGTCAAACCAAGATCTTTTCTTGCCAAAGTTGTTGAGATTTTCATGGTGCTTAACGCATGTTTTTTTTTTTAAATTATGAGATTAAAAATACAAATCTTGAGCCATTTTAATGTGTTATTTGGGTAAAAATTTAAACTTAATCTTTCCAAACATCTAATGGAATCCCATGCATAGTGATTTATTAAAATACCAAGTTAAATATTTAAGAGAAAATTAAATCAGTAATAATGAAATGAGTTGATTTTCTAAGAAAAGCAAGCATGTAATTAAGGAGTCATTAGCAGATACCCTCAAGAGCATTACAACATTTAAAAGCAATCAACATTACAACTATTAGGGTGTGCTTTAAACTCCCCATAACCTAAACACACTTCCATTAATTATTCACTTGCATGGTCCACAATGAAGGACGAGTTAGAAAAACCAGAGGCATTATTTTAAAAATGACAATCTTTGGTACTGCAGCAAGGAACTAAGTAGCTGGTGGAATTAAAGACTCCATCTGGCTTCATCTCTGCGATACACTGAAGTCTATGCAATGAACGACTTTGCAATGTTTGATCTTCTTAATCCTTTACAATCATCTCTTTGGGAGGTCGTAACAGACAAGGCCAATCAGACAAAGTTATATTAAGAAATGTAAATCACCTCATATGACTTACATGGAAAACGTTATTGTACTTATTTGTACCATCTCCAGCTCCAAGAGCCAAAACATAGAAATGTACATAGTGGTGAATTTCCATTCTGATGTTAAAATAGTCTGAAAATGGGGTGAAAAAATGAAAAAGAAGGGGGAGCTTACAAATAACAAAAATGTGTATTTCACATGGAAATGAGAATTTCTATGGAAATAGTAGCAGTAACAACAGGAGACAAGAGATGGGATGTAGATGCTAATGGAATAACCTAACTTATGTTAGCCTAACTGACTCCATCTTAGCTGCCCCCTGACAAGCTCCAGCTTAGTTTCTCCCTCCTTGCCACAGCCCGCACAGGCACATTCCTGGGTCATGCTGCACTCAAAGCTTTGAACCGTTCAGAGTGGTTCACACTGTTCACAGTACTTGCAGCCACTGTAATCGTATCCTGCTTGGCAAGTCTACCAGCTATTGAGCATACCTTCCTTGGCAATTGATTGTATGGAAAGATCCCACTGCTACCCACCTTGATGACTGTATGGAAATACCCTTAGCAACCAACAATCTTGGAAACCTCCTGGACCCTGGTTACTGGCTTCCTTATTTAATTTGCTCTTTCTGTTTCTGTAAAATTCCACTTCAGCTAGGTACCCGCTCCACTACCTAAATCAAGGTGTAAAAGGTAATCAAGCCCCCTTCCTTGGGGCTGAGAGATTTTGAGTGTGAGCTGACTCTCGGTCGTTGGCCGATAAAGGACTCTTAATTTGGAACTCAGAGCATGGCACGTTCCTTCTGACTCACTGAGTTACAACACTAAGATGTCCACAAGGAAAGCACAGACTCTAAATGATCTTACTACTAAAACACAGATTCAAGGTTACCATCTGTAATACTCTCCTTCCAAGTATATCTTGTATGTGGCCATTGGCACTGTCTAAAATCAGGATGCATATTAAGAAGTCATCAAAAAGAATGAACTAACAGAAGCTTTTCTGATATCAAGAGATCAGTTTAAAATTCTTCACAGGCACCAGTTTCCTCAAGAGTAAACTGTTACACTGGGCCTCATACACCAGTTAGATAATCCAAGCCACTCTTTACTATATAGAATCCTGGACTGTGCATTCTGGCTTTGTAGAATTGAGAGCAAAAAGTGTAAAAATAAGATAGTGATATTAACTTTGTCTATGGGAATTGCTAAGTCTAATAACATAAACTACATATTTGGGAAAAGCCTAACTACATGATTACACTGAAGCACACAGGCTATTAATATGAATGAGGTAACAACCATAAACACAATCATAGCCACAAGAACAACAGTAATTCAAATTTCCTCATTTCATAAATGTTCTTAGAGTGTTTTAGGATCATTTAAGTGCTCCTCCCAAGCCTCAGTGTTACTCCATGATCCCTGCTGATGCAAAGGCAAACACCATACTCTCCTCTGTTGATGCCTTGCCTACCTGTCTTTTTGGTCTCTGATTCTTCCCTAGACTACTATATATGCATTTGAGATCTACAATGACATAGTTGGATGCTTTACTTGTTGATGAGAATATCTCTTCACTCTTAGACTAGGCATGACCAAAAAAGTTTATCTGGGTCCAAATATTAATGACAATGACCACTCAGTTTTTATTCAAGATCAATTTATTTGCTGTGCAAACAAACACAAGTTACATTCCAGACAAACAGATATAAGTGAATGGATTTATGTCCTGATGCCTCCTTTGCTCTTTAGGACAAAAAAGTCCTGCCAGCAGGTCCCTGCAGCCCAAGCAGGGCAAAACATTCAGGGAGGAACTGTGCTGCACGAAGTATTTTACCAACCTTATCACATTAAGCAGTACTCAGGGTTTGCTGACCACCACTTAAGCAAATTTCACTTTACGCTATAGTAATAAACTTGCTTGTTCTATTTCTAAACAAAACATTGGGTTTGCACAGTCCTGGACAAAGTTTTCCACTCCAACAGTATTTACTTGTTCACTAATTCTCAAAAATACAAGATGAATGATGCGCAATACCATGGCTACAGTATGTGACTTTTCTAGACCTGGATTATTTGTGTCCCAACATTTAACTTATTTTTGGGTGGGGTGAAAATACACCTTCAGTTTTTACTTCTATCATGCCCATTGCTACCATATACTTAATGACATAATCATGCCACAATGCATCCTCAGAATCATTATTTCTAGCTGAATATACCAAGGCTTTATATCTAGGTCATTGTATCTATGTCTCCTCTACTCCCTCTTTCCTCCCTCTGCAATATGAAGCATCCTCATGAGAAGCTTTGTCACTAGCCCTAAAGATAGACCCAACTTGGACTTTCACCCGGGAAAATACTCCTCATTCATGAAAGTAAATTTTATTCCATTTCTGCAGTTGATCAGATGCTAATATATACGGTATAGCAAAGCCATGGCTATATCCTAGGCTTAAACTAAGAACGTCTCTACTCTTTTAGGTTTGGAAAGAAGGTGCCTGATGTAATAGAAGGACAAAGAATTGGACCTGAGATGAACTATTATTGGAATCACCCCACAATCTTCTCCTTTGCTGTAGTAAACAGAGAGTGAACAACATTATGTATAAAACTGAACAATATAGACAATATGTGAAAAAAATTACTATATAATAGTATATATTTAATATAATGCAGTCTAATATAATCTAGAATTCTTTTACAGCAGAAAGAGAAAAAAATTGTGAAAGTTAAAATGAAAAAAAAAAACAACAACTCTATATTCAATATATTCATTAAACCAGAAAAGAAACAAAAATCTGCCAACCCTTGTAGATAGAGATGCCTTTATGAATCTATAATAAGGCCATGGGTAAGTGATGAAGCCAGGATACACAGAATCCAAATCCCCAACAAGGGTCTTTATTAACAACTTAATTCTCTGTCAATGAGTGCAATTCAGTTCACCACCAATCGTCATGATTCTTTCTATGAAAACACTCTCATGAATTCCTAAGCCTGCAAGTATTGCGGTATGCATATGCCTGTTTGATTTCAGTCTCCACAGAAGAATTAATAGAATGAAATGTAGAAATTGGCTTTAAATTCAGCACAGTCCAACACAAAGGGTCAGGAGTGTAATGAGCAGTATTGAATTAACTTGAAAGTATAAGAGAAAATGGCTGTGTTGAAGTACAGTCATATGCCTTATCAAGAGTGTTCCAGTATCTTTGGTAATAATTTTAAAGTAGCTATAATTTTAGTTAAATGTATCATCTGGAAATCACAACCTCCAGTGGCCACTGCTACTTTACAGAATCAGATCAGATTTTTTTTTTTTTTTTAATGTATGGGGAAGTGTGTCAGTCAGTAAAACCATATCATAGTGACCACTTAGATTTTACTTTAACCTATTTTAAGATTCTTAAAAGTTTAAACCTCTCATCTCTGTCATTATGATGGATTTCTGTGCCATTGCTACAGGGCAAAATCATTTGGAGGAGAGCTCTGAAGTACACACTAAGGACAGAATTACCTGGGCTTCAGCTCTATTTTTCCTGGTGTGTGTGTTCTTTTCAAGGATACTACAAAAGCGATATTTCAAATCCCTCTAGCAACATCCACTGAAATCATCTTGGGGCAGAAAGAGTATGGTAGATTTATGAATATTCATAACAGCACATGGCCCATTATGATTCAATGTGCTGTGCAAAATACAGCTGCTTTGCTCCAAGCCCACCAGGAGAGCAGAGGGTACTTGTTTTAAGTGGTCCCCAAGGTCAAAACTAGTTAGCAATTTCATAGTTGGAAAATTATCCATCTTGCCATACATGTTAAAAGCAGGGTTTCCTCTAAAATATTCAGGGATCTATAAAGCAGCCTCTCTCTTTTCTGTTAACAGTAAACTATTTGAAGACTGATGAAAACAAAAATAGACTCTAGGAAATTCAGCACCCTTTATGTTCTTTATTTTTCTGTCTTATGTTCATTTTTGATGAATATTTACATCATGAAGGTTCAGTGATCTTAGAATAGGAAAGATGCAATCTGTCAGCAATCTATTGTTAACAGTAAAATCCAATCTTATGTCAGGGTACAGTGTTACTGAGTGGAAATTTCATTAAACTAAGAAACAGCCAGTCTCCTTAAAGTTTACATTTCTGTTTATATTTAAGTAGGTTACCTTTTCATTTTTAATATGGAACCAAACAATAATGGCCCATTCTTAAATTTAGGAAAGAGACAGAATCAAGAGATTGGGAATGCAAGCTACAAACAGGGAGAAAGTATTTGCAAAAGACACATCTGATAAGGGATTGTTATTCAAAATATACAACAAACTCTTAAATCACTATGCTAAGTAAATAAACAACCTGATTTTAAAAATGGGCAAAAGATCTGAGCACACATTACACCCAAGATAAACAGGTGGCAAGTAAGTATATGAAAAAAATGTCCAACATGGTCTGTCATTTAATAAGATGCAAATTAAAATAAGGTACTGCTGGCCGGGCGTGGTGTCTCAATCCCAGCACTTTGGGAGGCCGAGGTGGGTGGATCACGAGGTCGAGAGATCGAGACCATCCTGGTCAACATGGTGGAACCCCGTCTCTACTAAAAATACAAAAAATTAGCTGGGCATGGTGGCACATGCCTGTAATCCCAGCTACTCAGGAGGCTGAGGCAGGAGAATTGCCTGAACCCAGGAGGCGGAGGTTGCGGTGAGCTGAGATCACGCCATTGCACTCCAGCCTGGGTAACAAGAGCGAAACTCTGTCTCAAATAAATAAATAATAAGGTACTGCTATACATTTTAGAATGGCCAAAGCCCAGAACACTGACAACTCCAAATGCCGGCGAAGAAATGGAACAACCGAAGCTCTCATTCATTGCTGGTGGAAATTCAAAGTGGTACAGTCACGTTGGAAGATAGTTTAATCGTTTCTTACAAAACTAAACATGGTCTTAGGATATGATTGAGCAATCATACACCCTGATATTTACTTAAATGTATTGAAAATTTATGCCTACATGAAATCCTATACATGGGTAGGATTTATTCATGTTTGCCAAAACTTGGAAATAATCAAAATGTCCTTCAGTAGATGAGTGAAAACACAGGGACACATCTTACCAATGGAATGTTATTCAGCACTAAAAAGAAATAAGCTATCAAGCCATGGTATGAAATGGAGATGACTACACACTGTATGATTTCAAGTATATGACATGCTGGGGAAAGCAAAATTATGGAAAAACTAACAAGATTAGTGGTTGTCAGGGGATAAGGGGAGGCAAGAATTAACAGGAAGAGCACAGTGGATTTCCAGGACAGTAAAAGTATTCTGTGTAATATCATAATGGTTGATACATGTCATGATACACTTGTTCAAACCCACAGAATATGAAATTCCAAGAGTGACTCTTAATGTGAACTGTGGATTGGATTTTGGGTGATAATGATGTTCCATGGCAGGTTCACTGATTGTAACAAATGTACAACTCTGGTATGGGATGCTGCTGGTAGAGGGAGAGGTTGTATGTGGGGGTAGGGAGGCAGGATGTATATTTGAACTCTTTTCAGTTTGTGCTCAATTTTGCTGGGAACAAAAATATTCTGTTTAAAATAAAATTCATTAATTTAAAAAGCAGGAGGAAGGAAACATTCTGTATAAAACAAAGAGTAACGGGCCAGGCATGGTGGCTCGCACCTGTAATCCCAGCACTTTGGGAGGCTGAGGCAGGTGGATCACTTGAGACAAGGAGTTTGAAACCAGCCTTGCCAACATGATAAAACCCCATCTCTATTAAAAATATAAAAATTAGCTGGGTGTGCTTGCACATGCATGTAACTCCAGCTACTCAAGTGGCTAAGGCACGAGAATCACTTGAACCCAGGAGGCAGAGGCTGCAGTGAGCCCAGCTGAGATCACTCCACTGTACTCCAGCCTGGGTGACAGAGCAAGGCTCTATCTCAGAAAAAAAGAAAAAGAAAAAGAAAAAAGAAAAAAAAAAAAAAAAAACAAGCAAACAAACAAAACAAAAGAGTAATGATTCTCAGCAAATATATATATATATATCCTGGACAGATATATATATATATATATATATATATATATATATATATATATATTTTTTTTTTTTTTTTTTTTTTTTGGGGGGACGGAGTTTTGCTCTTGTTACCCAGGCTGGAGTGCAATGGCACGATCTCAGCTCACCGCAACCTCCGCCTCCTGGGTTCAGGCAATTCTCCTGCCTCAGCCTCCTGAGTAGCTGGGATTACAGGCACACACCACCATGCCCGGCTAATTTTTTGTATTTTTAGTAGAGACGGGGTTCCACCATGTTGACCAGGTTGGTCTCGATCTCTCGGCCTCCCAAAGTGCTGGGATTACAGGCTTGAGCCACCGCGCCCGGCCTATATTTTTATAAGTGGTTTTAGCTTTACAGATGACTTGTAAACATGAAGATTTGATATTCATCTTCATTGTGAGTAGCCTATGTGTGAAGCTCTGCCTAACATTAAGATACATTATGCATTCTAATTGAAATTTACTTAAAATCAATCATTTCTTTTAAGAAAAAAAAAAGTCCTTAATTTTCTGGGATATTTGCAATTAAAATAGTCAATTTCCCATAAATGAGCATTTGAACAACAGGACATTTCTGTTTATGTTGTCTTTTTCTTGTTTGGATAGTAACTTTCTCAGGATACATTACTTTATAAATAAGGCGGATTCCAAAGATAGAAGATTGACATGAAATCTTCCTGCCGGGAGAAGATAAAGAAGCCCAAATTGTCAATCTTCTTATCAGTCTCCTAGTAAGAAAATGATTGAAGGTGGTACCAGAAGAATGAATCTTGGGAGGGAAACTGAAAATATTACCTGCTTTATGGTCTTAGTCAAAATTCAGAATTTAAGCAGCATGTTAATCCCTATAGATTTTCAGTTTGGGCAAAAGTGACAATGATCTCATCTTTAACAATACTCAAGATGTCACAAGACTATTTTCATTCAAACATCTACTTTGCAATGGTTTCTAAATGGTTTCCAAAATTTCTATCAGTCCTTAAAAAGAGTGACTCTTAAATACACAGAGCTTTAAATACAGACTGTCTCCTTGAATTGTTTTCTTTTGATTTGACATTCTGAATGTCAAATAGATTTAACTTAACATAAATTACCAGGAATATTTATATAGTACTTGGTTATTTACACATTAATGACAGTGACACAAAAAAAATCATTGTTTTTGAAGAATCTCTGTGAACAGACACTACTCCAAAAGGCTATTGACCTTCCAACTGCTATCTAGGATGACATCTGCAATAAGGATTTGGGGAATAGCCAAGATCACACTCCAGCCCGGTGACAGAGTGAGATTCCATCTCAAAAAAAGAAAAAGAAAGCAAAATAAATCTGGATTTTAGGAATTTGGAAGACCTAATTATTGTAATGAAGCCAGCACAGGAAATGTGCTACCTTAATCCTGCTGAGGTTAGACATTTCTAACAAACTGTATATAATTCAGAAAAAAAATCTTCACTGAAACTATTTTATAGTCATTTCTTAATTGTGCCTCTTCATCTATTAGATAGACGAAGTTAACAATTTATTTAATTAATTAAAACCTACACCAGTAAAATATCAATAATTCATATTAGGGAGTTAAAAAAGTAGATAGTTACATTCATATGTAAAAACAAGTAAGAGTAGCTCAAAACTACCATTAAAAAAAAAAAAAACTGTGAAGGGAGATTTGCCCTAAAAGGTAAAAGCAAATCAATATATATAAAATAAAATCAGTGTGGTATCGGTACAGCAAGAAACAGACCAGTGAAACAGAATGGGAAGTCTGTAAGTAGACTCAGGTGCATATGTTAATTTTATATAAAGGGTAAGTGACATTTCAAATCACTAATGTAAAGAGGAGCCTCTAATGAAGGGTGCTGGAGCAATTGGGTAGTCATTTAGAAAATGATAAAGTGAGGTATACATCTAACATCACACACAACAATATGGATTAGAAATTCCTAATCTTCCAAATGGATTAGGAAGATAAATGTAAAAATGAAATCATACAAGTGCTAGGAGAAGAAATGGGTAGATTTGCCTTTGAAGTTGGTGCAAGAAAAGTGTTTCTAAGAATAATTCAAACTCAATAGCAATCAAATAGAAGACTAATATATCTGACTACACAAATCTTTAAAAAATTAATGCCAAAAACACCATGGGAGCAGTCATAAGAAACATGGAAAAAATATAAGTCACATGTACCATGGTTAAAAGGCTAACATTCCCACTATATAAGGAATTTCTAAAAGTTAGGGAACAGAGTAGAAAAGCTTAGATAGAAAAAATGGAAAACTAAATATGATCAGATAATTTATAAATAATTATTTTAAAATGATCTTCAAATAGGTAAAAAAGTAAACAATCATAGTTAGGGAAATGCTATTTAAACATAACTAAGATATTGTTTCCTACTTATTATATAGGCAAAAATGTTATGTGTCCTGTTGGTGAGTCTGGAGAAACAGGCCCTCTCACATATTGCTGGTAGAAATGATCATCAGCCTAAAAGTGTTGAAGGGGCGTTTGAGCACTTGCACATACAAGTGTGCACATGCACACACACACACACACACACACAAACACTTGTCTCTTTTCTCTTCCTCTTCCTCTCAATAGATAATGGACAGATAGATAGACAATAGATAGATAGATAGAAAGATAGACAGTCAGACAGACAGACAGATAGATCTCCATCCTTGCTTTCTGACCTGGATTCCCATTTCTAGGAATCTACCTTAAAAACATACCCCAATAATATGGAAATATATATGCATAAGATCATTTGTTTTTTATTTGGAATTACAAAATATTACAGGCAACCCAAATGACCATACTTTGGAAGTGGTGGAATAAATTATAGCACATCTACGTAAAAGAGTTTTTGGCAGTGCTTAATAAGAATGAGTGCAAGCTCTACAGACGGATCTGAGTTCATGCGTAGGATATATTATTAAGTGAAAAAAAGTAAAGTGCAAAAGAATGTTTGAAGTACGCTACCTATCACGTAAAAAAGGATTTTATGTATTTTTATGGCTCAATTTATGTAAAGTGTCCAAATTAGTCACATTTATAGACCTAAATTAGATTTGTAGTTACCTACACCTGAGGTGGAGGGGATGGGGAGTGACTATTAAACGGCCAGAAGGCCATTTTGGGGGAAGATGAATATGTTGTAATTAGATCATGGTGATGCTTGCACAACTCTGCTAATACACCAAACCTACTGTATTGTATAGAATTTGCAGAGATAGGCTGGTCACAGTGGCTCTTGCTTGTAATCCCGCACTTTGGGAGGCTAAGGCAGGCAGATCACCTAAGGTCCAGAGTGTCAAGACCAGCCTGACCAACATAATGAAATCCTGTCTCTATTAAAAATACGAAATTAGCTGTGTGTGGTGGTGCACTCCTGTAATCCCAGCTACTCTGGGGGCTTGGGCAGGAGAATTGCTTGAAACCAGGAGGCAGAGGTTGCAGTGAGCTGAGATGATGCCATTTTATTCCAACCTGGGCAGCAAGCATGAAACTCCATCTCAAAAAATTAAAAATAAATAAACAGAATTTGCAGAGGTAAAGTTCATGACATGTAGATTATTAAGTACTAACAAAGGTATTAAAATTTAGAAAAAGAAAGAAGTGGACTTAAGGAAACATACATGATTTGATTATTTATGCTAAAGAAATACAGAGAGCATAAATCAGACTTCAAATAGATTGGTTACCTATTGAGAGGCTGGAGATACATGAGAAGAGTGAAAGAAAGAGAGAAATGAATACAGATTGCAGGAATGAAAAGAAATGATATCACACTTTTCTGAATATACGTGGGATATAGTTTGGATATTTGTCCTCACCCAAACCTCATGTTGAATTGTCATCCCCAGTGCTCGAGGTAGGACCTGTTGGGAGGTGTTTAGAAGATGGAAGTGGATCCCTGATGGCATGGTGCCATCTTCATGATAGTGACTGAGTTCTCATGAGATCTGGTGGTTTAAAAGTGTGTGGCACCTCCCTCTCAATCACACTTTCTCTCTCTTGCTCTTGCTTTTTCCATTTCATATGCCTGTTCTTGCTTTGCCTTCTGCCATGATTGTAAGCCTCGTGAGGCCTCCCAGAAGCAGTTGCTGCTATGCTTCCAGTGGGGACTGTAGAACCATGAGTCACTCACTCCTTCCTTCTAAATTACCACTGTCAGGCATTTCTTTAAAGCAATGGGAGGATAGACCAGTACAATGTGTTTGCATAGTTTTGACTTTTAGAACATAGCAATGGTTCACATACTTGAAAAAAAGAATGAATAAATAAAACCTGCAGTGTGTGGAGAATACAAAATTAAATACAAATATATAAAAAATGAAACCAGCTGTATTACAAATGAAAAAAATAAGCACACAAATATTTGGGAAAGGAGTGAACTAGCCTAAATAACTTCTGGAAGAAGTACTTTTTACTGAATATCGTAAAGCCAAAGACGAAAATGACAGTAAATAAATGCTGAGCTCTAGTGAGTAATGTTGTTTCTCACAAGGTTATGTGTAGGTGATTCTGAAACCATGTGTACATTAGGAATAATCAAATAAGTGAATGTGTTATAGATAATGAGAGCTAAGTGTCTTAATAACGACGAAAGAAATTAAAAGAAAGAGAAGTCAAAAGAAAAACTACTTTTGTAGATTGGAATTAGAGTTGTCAGTATGAACTCCTAGTTTTAAAAATACAGATAAATAAACAGATATAGTAATAAATAAAGCTGTGTAGCAACATGTGGATTAGTATCTCTATCAATCAATCAATCTATCATCTATCTACTTCCTAGATCTGTCTGCTGAAAGGGCCTAGGAGCAATGATACCCCAATAGCAATGAAGACACGAAACACAGAGCTCTTAGTTTCTAACTATCATTCTCCAGTTCAAAACAACCAAACAATACCATTAAACCAGGGTTTCTTGGAGAATTGGTTGATCTAGACCTAGGGCTAGGAAATATGAAATGAGCCTAGATATTAAGTGTTCATAAAAGGTAATGAAATCTCAAAAGGACATAGAGGTCAACTTGACAGAGATTCCATTGATCAAACTGAGCACAATCTGAGCAGCAAAATAAATAATGACACTATTGGATTATAACTCATAAAGTAAATGTCCATGAGTTGGTCATACCTTGAATAAATAATGGAATAAATGAATAATTCTTCCTGCAAAAGAATTCTTATACGTATAGAAGGCAAAAAAGGCAATACAAAAATCATCATTAAGTAATCATTAATGCAGGCAAGATCCACTGATAGATGCTAATGATAGTCAACAGAAGTTTGAGGAAAAGGAAGATATTTGAGTAGACTCAAAGTATCTATCTCGATACATTTATTAATTATGCAGGGACAAAAATAGTAACTTTATAGTAGAAAGTATAGCAAACAGACCTCTAAGGAAAGTAATGACACTTAATATCACCAGTAATAAAACATCTATATTTGGCATGTCCTAATATGTTACACTGGAAAGGGAATACTTTTATGGTATGCTCACATCCTCATCCCAACCATAAGTAAATAAATAAAATCAAGAAACATAAACTCAACATAATCATAAGAAAACATCAGAGAAGCCCATATTTTACAAAATAACTGAACAGTATTCATAAATGGAATCAAGCAATAAAAAGACAAGAAAAAAACTGGAGATTGTGCCATAAATTGGAGAAGACTGAGACACACTAAAGACAACATGGGGTATTGATTTACAACCTGGAACAGAAAAGGAGCTTAGTGGAAAAAGTGAAATTCAAACAAAGCATGTCATTTAGTCAATAGTGCAGTACCCATTTAATTTTGCTTAGTGTATTTTGGCTATGTAAATTACTACCATTAGGAGCAGCTAGGTGAAGGGTATACATGAATTCTCTTTACTAACTTTGCAACTTTTCTGCAAATAAAAATTATTTCAAAATAATTTTAAAATATGAGGTACTGTTTTACTTCACATTTTGAAGATTTTAAAATTGAGCAAATAAAAGGGAATGCAAACTGTCCAAGCTAAAACAGCTGTTCATCCATAAGTTAAAACTCAAAAGCCCGAATTCAGAAACCATTGTCCTAAAACAGTTACACAATATTTAGGGATAATGAAGGCATTTATCAATTAAAATACCGTAAACTACACAGAAATTTATATTAACTGGAGAGCAGGTTTCACTGGGTGTCAGGGCTCACTTACAGTGTATGGAAATGCAGTGTGATGATTTTTGTTGGCCCCAAATTACTTGAAGCATTGACAGTGGGAGAAGGTCAGGAATGTGAATAGCTCTTCAGGGCATAGAAAGAAGTGCATAATAATATGAAACGTATCTAAAGACCAATTGTGTAATCACCCACTGAGACAGACTAAAGAACCAAGAGAGTTATTCTGAGTCCAAAGAAGTAGATTGTGCCACGACTTTGCTTTGTGTATTAGATCAAGAGAGACAAACATGCATAGTGTTTCAAATGGTAGAATAATAAAGTGTGATCTTCTCCAACTTTAGAGCTAATTGTCAGATACTAAAGTTAGGAGTCTGAAATTTGTATTCAATTTAGATACATGTTTTGAGACAAGATTATCAATTATTTTAATTATTCCTTACTATTTAATAAAATGATAGGTGACACTTTTATTTGGCCCATATTCTCCTGTTAAAATCAGACACCTATAACTGAATCAGATGCTGAACCTAAATTTTGATTATTGAAATATGTTTCCCAATAGGAAAATGTTATGTTTTCTTCATACTATAGCACATGGAAAAAAGCACCACACCATCCTGAGAAAAGATGTGAAAAGGAACTCAGGGTGCCTTGGTGATTCAGAATGTTGTGTTCATGCAGTCAGGTTCCTTCACAGGCATGCTGTCTGTAGGGTTCTGTCAGCTCCCATTAATAGTATCTCCTATATTCCTTGTGGACACTTCCCTCAGTGGTGATAACTTGTTTTGGCAGTAATTCTATCAACAGCTATTCCCACAGGAAATATCCTCTTCTATTGAAATGGCTTCCATTCAGAACAACTCTTAGTTTTCGAATTCTGTTCTATCCACAATGAATACAGTTTATCCCAGCTATCACTCCAAGCAGCATCTGCAATATCTCCAGTGTCTCTCACCTTCTTACACATGTGTAATTTCTTTCACAGTTAACACTTGCTACTCAAAATAGGTACTGTAGAGCCTTTTAGAAATGCAGAATCTCAGGCTCTATACCAGACCTACTGAATCAGAGACTGCACTTTAACAAGATCCCCAGGTGATTCATTTGACCATTAGTTTAAGATGCACTGACCTAGATGAATCAGCGTGGCAGTTTAAGTACCATATTTAAAGGCCATCTCACATTGGGGTCCCTGAGGAGTTTTTCAGTGACAGCCTGCTGCAAAACTCTTCTACAAACCACGAAGAAAGACTTTAGACAGCACAATATTTAACGCAAAGTTCTACTAAAAATAACTTATATGCCATTTAAAAATTACTTTTTAGGGCATTGTAAAAATAGTTATGATTTTACTTTCTGTAAAAAAATTCTGAAAGATGTCATCACAAAATGTAGTTGCTTGTGCTAGACTCTAAGCTCTTTCAGGACCTGTGCGCAGGAGTTATTGAGATAGCTAGACATAACATATTGATTTGGGAATACTGTCAAAGATATCATTATATATAACTTCCACTTTCTGAAAATGTTTTAATACTTCATGGGCATTTAGAAAAAAACTTTCAAATATTTGCCTCATTCAATTATTAATTAGTCAATATATATATAACAGATTTACTTCTAGTCAGTCATGCTTTTATTATCTCCTTAAAATATTATTTTACATTATCCAGAATAATTGACTCTTCTCATAGTTGTATTTTAAATTTTTAACATTGTGACATTCAATTACACTCTATCCAATTGTAACAATAATTAAAATTTGACCTTAAGAAATTTACACTTTTGTGAGGAAGATCTAACTATAAGGAAATAAAAAAACCAAAACCAAGAAAAGATACATAGAGATGAAAGAAAAATGTAACACATAGGCAATTATGCATTTATAAAACTTCCGTGTAATTTGTGTTCCATTTTTTTATTTTGGCAAAAGTTACTATATCAAATATTTTGAAGCATACGATTTAGTGTTGCTAAGTACACTCAGATGGTTTTGCACATATCATCAGCATTTGTCTCCATAACTCTTTTCCTCTTGCAGAACCAAACTATATCCATTATAAAATTATTCCTCATTCTACCAATTTTCTGGTAAGAATCAGTCTTCTTTCTGTACCAGTTTTCTAAATTCTATATTCTATTTCATTGGTCTACATGTCTGTTTTTCTGACAGTAGTACCGTATTGATTACTGTAGCTTTCAAGTATGTTTTGAAATCAAGAAGTGTTAACCCTTCCACTTTGTTCTTTTTCAAGCTTGTTTTTGCTATTTGGGGCCCCATGAGATTCAATATAAATTTTAAGATTTTTTTTATATTTATGCAAGAAAAAGTCATTGGAATTTGTATAGGGATTGCATTGAATCTGTAGATTATTTTGGGTAACATTGCCATCTTAACAATATTAAACCTTTCAATCCATGGGCATAGAATGTCTTTTCTTTAAGAAATTTTGTTTTAGTTTTCTTTCATTGTACAAATTTATCACCTCCTTGGTTAATTTCTATTTTATACTTTCTAATACTATTTTAAACTTAATTGCCTTTGTAATATTCTTTTGAAATTGTTTATTGTTAATGTATACAAATATAACTTATTTTTTGGTTGTTGACTAATATTCTACTTTGCTGAGCAGGTTTATTAATTTTAACCATATTTTTGTGTAATCTTTAGGGTTTTCAATATGTAAGATCATATGATTGGTAAATAGATAATTTTGCTTCTTTCTTTCCAATTTTATTCATTTATTTATTTATGTTTACATATTTCTTTGGTTAGAATTTCTAATATTATGTTGAATATTATTAGAACGGAATCTCATGAGAGCTAAAAGAGCCAAAAATAAGCTTGAAAAAGAAGAACAAAGTGGGAGAGCTCACACTTTCTGATTTCAAAACTTATTTTAAAGATACAGTTTGCTGAGAATGATGGTTTCCAGGCGGGTGTTGAACAATGAGAACACATGGACACAGGGAGGGGAGCACTACACACTGGGGTCTGTTGGGGGGAAATGGGGGAGGGGTGGGGGGTGGGGAGGTGGGAAGAGATAGCATGGGGAGAAATGACAGATACAGGTGAGGGGACGGAAGGCAGCAAAGCACACTGCCATGTGTGTACCTATGCAACAATCTTGCATGTTCATCACATGTACCCCAAAACCTAAAATGCAATAAAAAAAAAAAAAAAAGATACAGTAATCTGGGAACATTTAAATAACTGTTTACAGGAAAATATACAGCTATAAGTGCCCACAGGAGAAGTGAGGAAAGATCTAAAATTGCCACCCTATCGACAAAATTGAAAGAGCTAGAAGAGCAAGATAAAAAAAAAAAAAAAAAAAAAAAAAAAAAAAAAAAAAAAAAAACCTCAAAACCTAGCAGAACAAGAAATAACTAAGGTCATAGTAGAACTGAAGGAGATAGAGACACAAAAAACCCTTTAAAAATTAATAAATTTAGGAGCTGGTTTTTTGAAAAGATGAACAAAATAGACTGCTAGCCAGACAAATAAAAAAGAAAAGAGAGAAGAATCAAATAGATGTAATAAAAAAACGAAAAATGGGATATCACCACTGATTACACAGAAATACAAACTACCATAAGAGGTTACTACAAACAACTTTATGCACATAAATCAGTAAATATTGGAGAAATGGTTAAATTCCTGGACACTTGCACCCTCCAAAGACTAAAAGTTTAATCTCTGAATAGACCAGTAACAAGGGCTGAAGTTGAGGCAGCAATTAATAGACTGCTAACCAAAAAAAGCCAAGATCCAGATGGGTTCACAGCGGAATTCTACCAGACATACAAACAGGATCTGGTATCATTCATTCTAAAACTCTTCCAAACAACGCAAAAAGAGGAAAGCCTTCCTAACTCATTCTATGAGACCAACATTATCCTGATGCCAAAACCCGGCAGAGACTCAACTAAAACAGAAAACTTCAGGCCAATATCCATGATGAACATACATGCAAAAATCGTCAATAAAATACTGGGAAACCTAATGCAACAGCACATCAAAAAGCTTATTCATCACAATAAAGTAGGCTTCATCCAGGGGATGCAAGACTAGTTCAACATACACAAGTCTATAAAGGTAATCCATCACATAAACAGAGCCAAAGACAAAAACCACGATTATCTCAATGGATGCAGAAAAGGCCTTCGACAACATTCAGCAGCCTTTTATGCTAAAACTCTCAATAAACTAGATATTGATGTAATGTATCTCAAAATAATAAAAGTTGTTTATGACAAACCCACAGACAATATTACACTGAATGAGCAAAACTGGAAGCATTCCTTCTGAAATCTGGCACTAGACAAGGATGCCCTTTCTCACCACTCCTATTCAATATAGTACCGGAAGTTCTAGCCAAAGCAGTCAGGCAAGAAAAAGAAATAAAGGGTATTCAATTAGGAAAAGAGGAAGTCAAATTGTCTCTATTTGCAGATGACATGATTGTATATATAGAAGACCTTATCATCTCATCCCAAAATCTCCTTAAACTGATGAGCAACTTTAGCAAAGTCTCAGGATACAAAATCAATGTGCAGAAATCACAAGCATTCCTATATACCAATAACAGACAGAGAGCCAAATCAAGAGCAAATTCCCATTCACAATTGCTACGAAGAGAATAAAACACCTAGGAATACAACTAACAAAGGATGTGAAGGACCTCTTCAAGGAGAACTATAAAGTACTGCTGAAGGAAACAAGAGAGAATACAAACAGATGAGAAAAAACATCCCATGCTCATGGTTAGGAATAATCAACATAGTGAAAATAGCCATACTGCCCAAAGTAATTTATAGATTCAATGCTATGTCCATCAAGCTACTACCTTCTTTACAGAAATGGAAGAAAAAAAAACACTAAACTTCATTTGGAACCAAAAGAGAGCGTGCATAGCCAAGACAATCCTAAGCAAAAAGAACAAAGCTGGAGGCATCATGCTACCTGACTTCAAACTATACTACAAGGCTACAGTAATCAAAACAACTTGGTACTGGTACCAAAACACAGGTATAGACCAATGGGACATAACAAAAGACTCAGAAGCAACACCACACATCTACAATCATCTGATCTTTGACAACCCTGACAAAAAGAAGCAATGGGGGAAGGATTTCCTGTTTAATAAGTGGTGCTGGGAAAACTGGCTAGCCATGTGTAGAAAGCTGGAGCTGGAGCAATTCCTCACAACTTACACTAAAATTACCTCCAGGTGGATTAAGGAATTAAACATAAGACCTAACACCATAAAACCCTAGAAGAAAACCTAGGGAATACCATTCAGGACATAGGCATAGGCAAGAACTTCATGATTAAAACATGAAAAGCAATGGCAACAAAAGCCAAAATAGACAAATGGGATCTAATTAAACTTAGGAGTTTTTGCACAGCAAAACAAAAAACAAAAAACAATCATCAGAGGGAAGTGGCAACCAATCGAATGGGAAAAAAATTTTGCAATCTGCCCATCTGACAAAGGGCTAAAATCCAGAATCTACGAAGAACTAAAGTAGATTTATGAGAAAAAAAAAAAAATTCAAAGTGTGCAAAGGATGTAAACAGACACTTTACAAAAGAAGACATCAATGAGGCCAACAAACATATAAAAAAATGCTCATCATCACAGGTCATTAGAGAAATGCAAATTAAAACCACATTGAGATACCATCTCACACCAGTTAGAATGGTGATCATTAAAAAATTTGGAGACAACAGATGCTGGAGAGGATGTGGAGAAATAGGAACACTTTTACACTGTTGGTGGGAGTGTAAATCAGTTCAACCATTGTGGAAGACAATGTGGCAATTTCTCAAGGATCTAGAAATAGAAATTCCATTTGACCCAGCAATCCCATTACGGGTTATATACAAAGGATTATAAATCATTCTATTATAAAGGCGCATGCACACATGTGTTCAGTACAGCACTGTTTACAATAGCAAAGACCTGGAACCAACCCAAATGCCTATCAACAACAGACTGGACAAAGCTGGCACATATACACCATGGAATACTATGCAGCCATGAAAATGATGAGCTCCTGTGCTTTGTAGGGACATGGATGAATCTGGAAACCATCATTCTCAGCAAACTGACACAAGAACAGAAAAACAAACACCGCTTGTTCTCACTCATAGGCCAGTGTTGAACAATGAAAACTCATGGACACAGGGAGTGGAGCATCACATACTGGGTTATGTTGGAGGTTCGGGGGCTAGGGGAGGGACCACGGTGGCCACAAAGGTTGGGTAGGGATAACACTGGGAGAAACGATGATGGAGGTGGCAGAGGGATGGAGATAGCAAACCACCATAGCATGCATGTACATATGCAACAATCCTGCAAGATCTGCACACGTACCCCAGAACTTAAAATACAATAAAAAATAAAAAGATACAGTAATCAATAGTGTAGTACTGGAATAAACACAGGCATATAGACCAGTGGAATGGAATACAAAGTTTTTAACAGGTGGCATAAAAAATAACCCTGATGTCCGCATGCAAGAAAACGAAGTTGAACCCTTAACACCATATATAACAAAATAAACTGAAAATTAATCAAAGACCGAAATATGAAACTGAAAATTAAGAAAACATGGGCAAAAACTTTGTGACATTGGATTTGGTAATGATTTCTTGAATATCATACTAAAGGCACAGACAACAAAAGGAAACTAAGACACTGTGTTTTGTGAAAATATTTTCAAAAATGTGTATCAAAAGGCACTATCAAGTATTGTTCCTGACCTAAAAGTAAAAACGTTTAGTCTTCAACCATTAAGACTCCATGTCTTCCTTTAGTTCTCTGAGCATCTTGAAGACCAACTGTTTTAAAATATTTGTGTAGTGGATCTGCCATCAGATTGTTTCAAAGAACAGTTTCCATTTATGTTATTTGTTCTTTTGAATAGGTCATATATTTATGGGTTTTTTTTTTTGCATCCCTTAATATTTTTCTTGAACACTGAACATTTTAATCTATGAATATGCAACTATGGAAATTTGGCTTTCCACTGCTGCAGGGTTTACTTGGTTTTGTTTTTATTTTATATATATTTTTAATTCTTATAGACTGTTTCCCGTATTGGACATTTTCATAGTAAATAATGTTCTTTTCTCATGGAACCAGTTTTTAGAGTCCATTTTTTCTGATATTAGTTCAACTATCCTTGAATTCAACTGAGGTGTAAACTTCTGAAAACATTAAGTTTCTGAACCTGTGACTTCTCTTGGGCATGCATGGTAACTTTCTAATTTTTCCATATATGTTTGCTTTTGAAAATGCTAATCTTTAAGACCTGGATTCCAAAAGTTAAAAAAAAAAATAAAAGAGAGAGAGAGAGAGAAAGAAATAAGAGTGGGGCACTGGCCCTTTTAATTTCATGAAAGTCACTTCAGCTAGTGGGGAAGAGCTTTCGACAATAGTGGTAAGTGGAAAAGAATGGTCACTGTCTCTTTATCTGCCCTTCTATAATCAGAAGCAATAATCAACAATCTGAGCACAGATCTTTTATATTTGGAAACCAAGATCCTTTTTGCCCCTCTGACCCCCTCAAACTGTGTGCAAACTGCTTCAGGAACATACAGGTGCCTGCTATGGGTTGAAAGGTCAGGGATGGGTGGCTGTCACTGTGCTATGGGCAGCAATGGACTAAAATTAACTACAATTTACCATCCAAGCCTTGTTCCAGAAATTGTAAGACTTTAAGAGTGATCAGAATTACAAAGTAATAATAGATAGATTCTGATAGTTTAATTATTCTCTAGTTCTGAAGGCATATCTTAGGGTCTTCCTACACTTCCATCTTTCCAGAATCCTCCTCATGTGCTTGCTTTTAAAATACAACACTCCTAGAGCAAATTATATCATATTGTAAAAGTATCTAAATAGGCTTATGATGAAAATGACATCCCCTTAAGTCAGATCCTACTGATGCAAAGTCATTCTTTGAGAGTAAACTGCACACATGGTGAATATTATGTAATTCCCTCTTCTGGAAATGTAAAACATACTTAAATTTTATTTTAAAACAAATAAAATACCAGAACACAAATAATACTGACCATTTAATATGGGTCAAACTAATTCATAAGTGTTAATAAAATATATATGGCAAAGAAATGCTAAACTTACTTATACTTAATTCTTAGCACATATTTACTTACATATTTTCAAAGAAATGGCACATAATTTATAAGTTTTGGTTTAGTAATTATTCCAGTTCCATTGCTTTCTAGCTACATTATATTACATAAGTTGTGATGCATTTTTGATTCAGTTTATTAGTATAATAGAGATAGAATGATATATCTATATTGGGTGATAGGCATCAGTGGTAATCTACTTTATCCACTAGATCCTTCAAATAAATTGGAACAAAAACCATATGAAAATCACTATCCTTATCTTCAGGGGACGAGCATAAAGACGTAAACTTTTATGATATGGCTAATTTCAATTTTTTAAAAATATCTTGCTCTAATAATAAGTTGATGCTGTATTTTCAGGAATTATTGTGCACTTCCAACATTTTTATTGAATACCTCTTTCTATAATAAGTTATAGGTGTTTCATACATGTCTGAGGTTACCTTCTAGTTTATTACATCTTGAGAGCAGAAGTGGTGCCTTATCTAACTCTACAATGTTGAATACACACAGATAATTGACTTAACATATTTAAAATTTGAGTTAAATGAGGATTTAAATAATTATCTACTTCATCTCTATAATGCCACAGATAAACAAACTGTAGACACTAACAACTTAAGTGATTTATTCAAGTTTATGTAGATTTTTAGAGAAAAACATAAATGTCAGGTTCTTCTAGACTTTTAATTTAATAACTCCATAAAAGTAGCCTGATAATTTTCAAAGTGTATTGAATTATAAGAAGCTTGTTGTGCCCAGGTAACCCCAAATGAATCAAGTTGTCCATCGTCTAACAAATAATGAATATAAAAGAATAAACTGCATCATTCTTAACATGTATACACTATCAAGCACACACTTAAGCCTCATGTATTCACTGGCTTTACATACATCCATTGCCACCCAAATTGAATCTACTGTTATCCTGCCTTGTTTCTACTATAATAACCTACTCATTCGTCCTCTTGCATGCTGTTGGCCTGTTCCTTTCTAATTAGTTCATGCCACAACCAAAACTGGTTATTTAGAAATGAAAATCCAACAGGTCACCACCACCAATTGTCTTACCCCTCCACCTTTTGCTTTAATGGTACTCTGTCATTCATAAGGGGAAAAAAATGGCTTTTAAACATCCTTATGATGAATTTTAAATTTCCCTACCTTACTACTGCCTATATAGAAAGGTTTCTCAACCTCAGCATCATTGACATGTTGGGCTGGATAATTCTTTGTTGTGAAGGGTTCTTGCATTTTCCTAATTAACTTTTACTCTTTCCTCAGATATGACCTGAAACGTCCCTTTCTCAGGAGATCTCAATCTGGCCTACTTGTTCTCTCAAAGGCAATCCCTCCCAGGAATCTCTCACAGGATGTGTCATAATGGCAAATCTATATTGGTTTGTGTGGTTATCTGATAAATGATTGTCTCCATGAATGTGATATTATAAAATGCACATATATTTGGGTTTGTTTCCATTCGCTGGCATGCAACTCCCCAAATCTTTGAAATCTTTGAAGTGATTGTCTTCTTGTATGCTTCTGATGGACTGAGGACTGGTAGCCCTTAGGTAGCTTCAGGATGGGACTGGTCATCCGAAAGACTAAGGCATAATTAGAGGATTAGAACTTTCAACCTCACTATTGGCTTTCAGAGAGGAGAGAGTGGCTAAAGGTTAAGCTAATGGCTAATGGCTGATGGCTTAATCAATCATGTCAAAATAAAAATGCTCCTATAAAAGCCAGGAAGACTATCTTAGGAGAGCTTCTGAAGAGCTGAACACATGGAGGTTTCTAGAGAGGGCATGGAAACTCTGTGCCCCTGCCCATTTACCTTATCCTGTGAATTTCTTTATCTATATCCTTTGTAATATACTTTATAATAAATCAGCAAATGTGTTTCTCTGAGTTCTGAGATCCACTCCAGCAAATTAACTGAACCCAAAAAAGGGTTGATGGGAACCCCAACTTCAAGTTGGGTTGGTCAGAAGTTCTGGAGGTCTGAACTAATGACTAGGGTCTGAAGCAGGACAGTCTTGAAGACTGAGCACTTAATCTATGAGATCTGATGCTGTCTCCAGGTAGACAGCATTAGAACTGAATCGAAGGACAGCTGGTGTCCACCACTTTATATGGTCGCAGAAGCCTATGTTAATTGTTGTTGTGTGAGAAAACAGAAAAAATATTTTGAGTTTTGCTTTTTCTGCACATAATAGGTGAGTTCTTTGTTTTCCTCTCACTCTTTTATAATCTCCAGTGCTTGGTAAATTTGTTGCACACAGTAGCACTTAATAAATGTAGTGAGAATGAAGAAATATAATTTAATTGTGTCTAAGTGGTAGATATGATTATTAATTGCATTTTAATGATGAAGTAACACAGTATTATAAATGTTACAAAATTTGTCAAAAGTCACATTAAAAAAAATAGCACAGCAAGAATCAAAGTTATCTAATTCCAGACCCAATACTCTTAAACCCAATTATCTCTTTTAAACCAAAAATCTCTTTTAGAAAATGATGTCCATACATTTGTTTTATTTTCTTTCCAAGTGTATTTCTGAGCAAATAACAAAGACTAAATATACGATGGCTGGGGATAATCAGTAATTAAACTGAGAACCATTCTGAAGCAAAAGAGAGATGAATACATAAAGGTATGTATAAAAAGTGCCAAAGATATGAAATCACCCTCTTTGAAAGAGCTCAAAATAAAGTCACTGGTGCTCTGAGAAAATACTGGTTTGCCATAGTCCCCAATTGATACCAAAATAGCCAGTCTTTTTGTGTATGTAGACAGTGGCACTAAGAAGCAGTAAGTGGTGTTAACAATTTTGCTTGCTTACTAGATCTGCCATGATCTTGACCTCAGGCATAATAATCACTTCATCAGCATCAGTAAGAAAAACAACCCTAGGTTAACTGAAGGAGTGTCTTCAGAAAAACCTGCTTTTATTTATTTGAATACTTTGGGAAAACATCATTCTCAGCTAGATATTTTAATTACATCAAATTAATGTGGTTTTTTTTTTCCCCTAAAGCTTCCCTTTAAAAACTCAATAAGTATGTTGTAATTTTTGCTTTCTTCAAAAATATAACATTGAGTAAGGTATGGGAATTTAATATTATTTGTCAAAACTACTAAACGGTTCAAAATATAGATAATCTGTATCACTGTAGGATGTTATTATATTCAACTCATTTAGTGTACTCTTTATCACATATAGTGAATAATTTGCAGGGCTGAAAAATACATTAATTAGCATATGTTTATAAATCATGCTTATAGCATTAGTAAAATAATATTAAAGATGCAAATTAAACACCTGTAATATGTATGCCACTTTTCTGACAACAGCCAAACATACCATTCCAATCTAATAATAGATAGATAGATAGATAGATAGATACATATTATACACTATCCAATTATTTTGATGACATATACAAAAACATAGTCTCAGGGCTGAGTTTCTCAGCGGAGACTATGTTTCCCGTATGAATTTCCTCAAATAATGATTCCTTTTGCTAATAAATTATTCAACATAACTTGGAATTTTACCAACTCCCTGGAAAAGTAATTTACCACAAATGTTACATCAGTGACTTACATATGAAACCCAAATTAATATTTACTAAACATTATGAAGACTCTATTAAATAAAAATAATAATTTCAGTGCCCATTTAACAGCACTGAATTTAACAAATCACTCCCAGTATTAATTTAAACATCAAATAAATACCTGCCAATTATTTCGATTATGATGAATCTAAATAAATCAATAAATTCACCTCTTAGGCATCTTACTAAGGGTTCCAATGAATACCATATTTATGTCAAAGTAATAATTACAAATGAACACATCAGCATCTGAGATATTGAGACATATCTTTTCCAAATATAAGTTGAATTTCCATATGTGATTTATTTACCTCTGCTGCAGTTAATAAATAATAAAACCTTTTATTATTTCTCCCATATTTTTAAGACTTTTCCCACCAACTCACATTTCTTAAATAATAAGGAATTTGCCTTCCCAGTTTCTGTAATTCAGTATTTTCAGCATTTGATCATAGGTCTTACTATATTAATTTTAAGAGTTCAAATTGTAATTTTAAAAGTGACCTTTAGTTGGTTTGTGCAGCTTAAATTGTGAGTTAAATTCTGACTAATTTTTGAAATAATAAAAAATATGAATCTTAATGCCTTATTTAAAGATAAATAAGGTATTAATTAAAGGCTTACCTTTTATTTAATAAAGCTGCTTGTTCATGGTTTTAACTGAATTGAAAGCTAAAGTAGTATTTACCCAATCATCCCCTCTGTAGTACCCTTCACTGACCTACAGTCTTTGAATCTGAAGAGTGGTGAGTTGATGAACTCAATGCTTGATATTTATATATTCACTTGTAGTTACTTTTATCACACAGACCGTGACACTTTTAACATAATGGCCCAAACGTGTTTCATGATAATTACCCCAACCGTATACTAGGATATCATTACATTATAAAAAAACTCAATGTTGATGTTTTAGTATGCAATGGCAAATCTTTCTACATACTGCAAATGATCCTCTTCCATTCTACTAATCTCAAAGGGCAGCATATATTGCCCTCTTTAACTGGGAGAAGGAATATATCACTATTAAAATGTTCCTCCTGTATATATGCAAACCTTAGTCTATATAAATGTGTTTGTGTATGAATAATAGTTTAAAAACTAACATTGTACCTATAAATAACTCTTAATAAAAATGTTTCATTTCATTGCAGAAACAAAAATGTGCTATTATCAATGCTAAATAATCCCTAAAGAGAATTTAGCAAATAGTTCCCACACTAAACCACAAAAGTTATCCCCATCTTCTCATGCACTTTTTCAAGAACTGCAAGACCCAGTTGGTATTAACTGATGGTGAAGCAGTAATCAAAGGATCTTTGTAAAATATAAATAGTATTTTACATTTCATGGATCTTACTAATTCTGAATGATACCTAGGAGAAATGCTCAGTTAAAATAAATAACTAACTGGGTCACTGAACATTAAAGAGGTAATTTAGAAGAACTGATATCTATAATAAAATTCACACCTGTTCCCATACTTATTAAAATATATTACAATGGTTTATGAAGTACTCTCTTTATGTCTTATTACAGAAATAGATAAAATTATATTTTACTAAGATAAAATAGTTATAACTATTTTCAAATTTCATTTTTATTTATAAGATAATTAAGAATTAAAATAACCTTTCTCTTCCATATTCTGTTGCATTCAGGTTAAATCAAAGTTCTTTAATTTTGTTATCACATTATGCATATGAGATAACTTCATTAAAATATCATTAATTTTTCATCATCAACCTAGAATAAATATTAGGCATGAAAGTATCAACAACATAAAAAAATAATTTAATACATTGACAAATGGGCCAGGGACAGTGGCTTATACCTGTAATCTTAGCACTTTGGAAGGTTGAGATGGGCGGATTATCTGAGATGAGGAGTTCGAGACCAGCCTGGCTAACATGGTGAAACCCCATCTCTATTAAAAATACAAAAAATTAGCCAGGTGCAGTGTGCATGCCTGTAATCCCAGCTATTCAGGAGGCGGAGGCAGGAGAATCGCTTGAACTTGGGAGGTGGAGATTGTGGTAAGCCAAGATTGTACCACTGCACTCCAGCATGGGCAACAGAGAGAGACTTTGTCTCAAAAAAAAAAAAAAAAAAAAAAAGTTTCTACCAAAAAATAAATAGTATCAGTTTTCATCCGCCATTGTCAACTACGTAAGTGTTAGTGAAAATATTTGGTGAAAGTTCACGAATGAACTGAAATCTTATTATATTTCAACAGAAGTAAAAGAAGCTTTTGTGAAAAATAATATATTTAAGTAATCCCCATTGGTACTACTTTTAGTTGACAAATTTTGAGTAAGTCATTCTGGGAGAGGACGAGACTGGAAAGTTACAGGGGAAAGAATGAGGCCCTTGTTGAAAGAAATGGAATCTTTCTGTTGATGAAGGGCTGCCTGCAACTGGAAAGAGTGACTTATAACAACACAATTTAATATTATCTAAATAAACAAACCAATTTTTAGGCTTGAAACTGATGTACTAAAGATAACTCTCCTAAACACATGAAAAAGATAATAAAATCCTTTTGATTTTCATTATCATACCAAGTCTACCTCCTGCATATGCAAACATCTAAACTTCCGAATGATTTTTTTAAAATCTTAAAAATCCATGTAGATGATTAAGATGCATTTTTGGTGTATGGACTTTTAAATCTACAGAAACACACACACCTATACATGAACATAAACACTAAAACTTGTGTGTTCACACAGAAAGTGATGCTAGAAATTAGTTCTTAAACCTATTTGATTAGTATCAGATGCACATTTTATAGCAATAGCCATCATAATAATTCTTCAATGTTTAGTAATGGTTTTACTTTATAGAGAGTTCTGTGAATTAATTTCAGGAATAACAAAGATAAATTATACTAGTTAGTCCTGTATAAAAATTAAAACATATCTGTCCATTAAAATTTTTAAGAAGACTTTTCTAAATTACATATTGTAGAAATTATCCTCCAAAGAACTTTGAAACTATATTCAGAAACTAAAATACTTAAATTCACTGTTAGATTTTAATTCACACTGAAAATCAATTACTTGTCCTTGACAAAACCTTTTGTTATATCCAATGATTTTAGGCACCAAAGAGATATTGGATTTTTTTAAAAGTAACAGACAGCTTTAATCTTGACAATGCATCATTCCAAAATGTGTGAGATAAATTTGAGAAGGTCAAATCTGCTGTAGTTAAAGCCACTCTTTGGATGTCTTTATAGTTGAAGCAGTCAAATGTCTGTCCTCAATGCCAGAAAAATTAAGTATTCAGATACATAGTTTTTCCTGTCCAATCTAGCATCATGCTGTAGACTTATCCAATGAGTTATTTTGTTGTTGTTTAAGGAAATGGAATATTTCATATCATACAACTGGATTCTAATACAGCTCTAAATATAACACAAACTGAAAAGTTTAATATTTCATATCATAGTTTTAAAAAGTAAAATAATATTTCAGTGAGTCTAATGAAAATGTATAGTTTTATTTGGTTTTATAATTCCATGTATATTTCAATGACTAAATATTATCACCTTCGATAAGTGATATGGCTTCCAATTCATAATAAAAGAATTGTGGCATCACTACCAGAATACAATTAAAGCAACTAGTAATTGTAAATATAAATTTTTGCACTTTGTATATAAAAGTAGCAGCAAACATTATTAAATATAAAAAGGTTTTTAACAAAATTCCCTCTGTTGTCATGGAAACAACTACCATATCAATTCATGATTCATTTTCATTCCAGTGGAAAATGCATATGTCAAAATGTACTGAGATTAAATTTTCATTGTTGGCTTACAATAGAACTAATATTTTAACTTGTTTTATGTCTTTACTGGTTGGATTTTATTTACAAGACAACTTTGTGCTATAAATTATTGGTGATAAAATCAAATTTCTATCCAACTCTTTCAGAATCTTTTAATGAAGGTCTAACAGCTCGAAGATAAAATAAATCTGAAACAATTTCAAATTAATGAATTATATGACAAGTTCCATATCAGTAATGTATATACAACAAGCATTATATTAGTTCAAATGGTACAATGTTGAATATACATATTGTGATAGATTTTTTTTTTTTTTTTTTTTTTTTTTTTTTTTTTTTTTTTCCAGACAGGAGCTCTCCGTGTTACCCAGGCTGGAGTGCAGTGGTGTCATCACAGCTCACTGTCACCTCAAACTCCTGGACTTGAGCTATTATCCCACTACAGGTGTATACCACTATGCCTATCTATTTTTGTTAAAGACACGGTCTCACTATGCTGTCCTCATTGATCTTAGCTCCTAGCCTTAAGCAAATCTCCTACCTTACTGCCCAAATTATTGGGATTACAGGTGTGAGTCACTGTGCTGGCCTGATGGTTACTTTTAAGTGTCAACTAGACAGGGTTAAAGAATGTGCTGATGGTTGGGAAAACACATTTCTGGGGGTTTCTATGAAACAGTTTCTATATTAGCATTTGAGTGTATAGTAAATAATCAGGGGTAAAAGACGTCCACTCTCACCAGTGTCGGTAGGCACCATCCAGCTCACTGGGGCCTGCCTCAATGTAACAAAATGCAGAGAGGATGGGTTCTCCAGCTTACAGACAGCAGAACCCTGGACTTGTGGGCCTCCGTAATAACGAATATGAGCCGATTCCCATCCTAAATCTTTCCTTATATATTTATATATGTCTTACTGATTTTGTTCTCTGGAGAACTCTGAATAATATACACATATATGTAAGCATATATATGATTTATTATAATAATAAAAATTAAAATAACAACTTATTATCAAAAGTGAACTAATAATTTTTAAAAGCCCACAATTATGCAAAATTTCTCCCTCTAACTCTTGAGAAAACAGTCACTTATCTATGGGTAATGGTCAGTCACAGTTTAATAAGATTAATTTCAAACTCTGCCCAAGTCCTACTATGTATGCTAATACACTAATCCTTAGAACAACTTGGAGAGATAGTTATTAACATTCATACCTTCAGAGGAGATGATGAAAGTTGTGACAAGTTAAATTAGCTGTGTCAGAGTCTTGTACAGTTAAAAGACCAAATAAGAACTAAAATCCAGTACTGTTTGACTTCTGCATACCTACTTTTTGCTTTGTGCTTCATTGTCTTAAAGAATCAGTTCCCAATCTCCTTTATGTACTTTCAGAAAGAGATAGACATCCACTTACTCTAAACTAAATTATTGCATTCCCCTCATTGCTTTCCAAAGGGTACAAAAGCAGGCTGTAACCATACTTGCTATCCACACTATAAATCCATTTTGTTCCCACTGGGAAGTGTCTAAGGATGTCCTATGGGTTGCAAATATTTTTCATCTCATTTATGATTTAGGTAAACTCTACTTATTCTACTTCCCTTAATATTTCTTTCATTTCAAATTCAGTCTTTTTTTCTTTTCATTTTTGTGACTAATTTACAGTAATAAATTATAAACATTAATATTTAACTCTATAAAATATGTTTATAAAATTAGTCATATGACTTTTCACTGGACTAATATTGTTGTATTAATAAGGCTAAGGCTGCTGGTAAAACAACAACAACAAAACCCTTTAAAATCCATTTTGAGACACTGAAGTACTTTGGCTTCAAGCATTTGATTTTATGAGCTCATTAATGAATGTTAATATTCTTCACTGAAATTTGCTACCTATATTTTTATGCTTCTTATCACTGTGAGTTGTTTTATATACTAGTGATTTTTATAACCCTATTAGTATTCTAAATTGAGTGTGGGTAGTAGAAATGCCACAATTATCTTATTTTTATTAGATACCCCCTCAAAGTAGTTTTACACTATTTTATTCTCCTTCAGTAGTTTATCATCTACTAAATCTGTCTAAAACAATATATAAAACAGGCTAATAAATGGCTCTGTTTAGCTAAGTCTACTCTAGTCTAATTACCATGAAAACGTTAGGTCTACATTTCTAAACATTATAAACAACAATTTTTTGAAGTGCTCTGATTTTTCTAAGAATATGCTACTCCAGACTATCTTAAGTTTACACATGTAAAAGAGAAGGAAATGTAAGAAATATGTCTGAAATATCATACCTCTTCTTTAGATGTAAGAATTTTCCAGCTTAGGTTTAATACCATAACAATTTAGTATCACTCATCTGCTCTGCAAACTTCAGCTCTCAATAGATAGTAAACTTTTATTTTCTGGGGAATTTTAGGCTTTAAGGAACTCAATCAAGATGGTTTAAGAAATGATGCTGGGGATGAATTGAAGATTTTCATTTTAACAATAAGTGCATAATAATTATGAGGATGGAACCTGATGAATATGAAAGGAAGATAGTACCAAATGCTGCTGATGATGTGGGACCACGTGCAACCTCGTTCATTGCAAAAATGAAAATGTTATATCACTTTGGAAGACAGTTTAGAGGTTTTTTTTTATTAATAAAAGTAAGCACAATCTTATCATATAATCTAGCAATCATGTCCCTTGTTATTTACCCAGTGAAGTTAAAAACAGGTCCTCATAAAAGCCTGCACAAGAATGTTTACAGCAGCTTTATTCATAATTGCCAAAATTGGAAGCAACTAAGATGTCCCTCATTAAGTAAATGGATAAATGGTAATACATCCAGATAATGACATATTATTCAGTATTAATAACAAATTACCTATCAAGACATAAAAATACATGAAGGAATCTCAAATGCATGTTTTTAACTGAATGAAGCCAATCAGAAAATGCTACATACTGTATGATTGCAACTACATGAAATTCCAAAAATGGCAAAACCACAGAGACAGTTAAAAAAATCGGTAGTTGGCAGGTGTTATGGGGGCAAAGGGAGGAGTAGGTGAAGCACAGAGGATTCTTAGGACAGTAAAACACTTCTGTATAATACTAAAACGATGGATATTATGCTCAGATTTTTAAACAAATGAAACAAATTTAAAATATAACTAAGAATCTATTTTTGGTTTCACCTAAATTCATGATTGCAAAGCTCATGTCTTCATATTTCCTAGAAAAATTAATATTCCCTGCTCCAGTCACTCTCATGCTTTTTTTAAAGTAACAGTTCTTACTTTCTCTCCTTCCCATTTTCACTCTTCTTGATGAGTTTATTTTCTACTTTTTTTTTTTTTTTTTTTTTTTTTTTTTTTTTTTTGAGACAGAGTTTCGCTCTTGTTACCCAGGCTGGAGTGCAATGGGGCAATCTCGGCTCACCGCAACCTCCGCCTCCTGGGTTCAGGCAATTCTCCTGCCTCAGCCTCCTAAGTAGCTGGGATTACAGGCATGTGCCACCATGCCCAGCTAATTTTTTGTATTTTTCGTAGAGACGGGGTTTCACCATGTTGACCAGGATGGTCTCGATCTCTCGACCTCGTGATCCACCCGCCTCGGCCTCCCAAAGTGCTGGGATTACAAGCTTGAGCCACCGCGCCCGGCTTATTTTCTACTTCTTTTGTAAAAAAGTAGTAATCAAAATCTATGGTTGCTACATCTGCTCACCTTCATATGTCTATACCTACATTCTGTTATTTCTCCATTTCATATGGATGAACTCTCTGCGTCTAACTAACTAATGTCCACTCTTGTAACTGTGACTAGGTCCTGTCTCCTGTTGTATTACGGTTCTCTAGAGGGACAGAACTAAAAGAATAGATGGCCATATAAAAGAGAGTTTATAAAGGAGTATCGGATCACACAATCACAAGGTAAAGACCCACAATAGGCCATCAGCAAGCTGTGGAGCATTTCCAAGTCCCAAAATCTCAAAAGTAGGGAAGCCAACAGTGCACCTTCAGTGTGCAACCGAAGGCCTGAGAGCCCCTGGTGATCCACTGGTGTAGGTTCAAGAGTTCAAAATATGAAGACTTGGAGTCTAACGTTCAAAGGCAGGAAGCATCCAGTACAGGAGAAAGATGGAGGCCAAAAGACTCAGGCAGTCTCATCTTTCTGCTGTCCTCTGTCTGCTTTTACTCTCGCCACATTGACAGCTGATTAGGTGGTTCCTGCCCAGATTGAGGGTGGTTCTGGGTCTCCCAGTTCACTGACAGAATGCTAACCTCCTTTAAGGACACCCTCACAGACATACCCAGGAATAGTACTTTGCATCCCTCAATCCAACCAAGTTGACACTCAATATTAACCATCACACCTGTTATCTATTCACAGTTATCATTCCAGCAATCTTCTTGCCGCTGCTTCTGCAACTACAATTTTAATTTCTCCACTAAGTCTTTCACATCAAAAAAACAACAAAATGGAGTTATTTCATTTAATGTTTTCTTTAAAAAAATACCTAACAGCTTTCTTTACCCCAGTTTGCCTACCTCCAGAACCACATTTCTCTTGCCTTCGTTTTTTTTTTTTTTTAAGTTTTATTTTCCAGAGTTTTGCTCTTGGAGTGCAATGGTGCCATCTCGACTAAGCAATTCTCCTGCTTGAGACTTCCAAGTAGCTGAGATTACAGGCATGCACCACCACATCCAGCTAATTTTTAAATTTGGTAGTGATAGAGTTTCACCATGTTGGTCAGGCTGGTCTCGAATTCCTGACCTCAAGTGATCCACCTGCTTGGAACTCCCAAAGTGCTGGGATTACAGGCATGAGCCACCATATCTGGCCAACCATTTCTCCTTTTATAGCTATTTATTTCAAATCACTTGTCTTCAATTACTCTAATCCCATTCTCTTTTGAACCTATTTTATTCAGGCTTATTTTCTTCTACTTCCCACACTGAAACAGTTTTCAAGGTGACTAATACAGGTAACTATTTATGCATTGGCCATATACTTTATGTATAAATAAAGTACACAAGGTCAAGTATAATGTATTCTGCTAGATTACACTTAGCAACAGCACCTACAATCTACTCCTTTGACATCTACAATCACTGTTCCTTCAAATATTTTTTCTGTTTTCTTCGGGACACCATATTCTCTTATCTATTCTCCAGCCTCGCTGGATAATTCTTCTCAACCTGCTTTGCCAAATCCACCTTATCTCCCTCCAAAATTTGAAGTTTCCCAAATTTCTCTATTATTTCAATGTTTACCCTTTGCTACACACCAACATTACTTAAATCCAGTTTCATGATTCAGTTATGCTTATAATGCCACACAATATACTCAATTTGGAAATTTATTCAATGTTTGTGTTTAATAATTCTCATCATGCTGACTTCTTCAGTAACAAAGCTTGTGAAACTAGCTTATGAAAACATAGCTTATGAAACTAGCTATACAGCTCAATGCAATTCTATATTTTTAATTTCCATTTCTATCGTAATTTGCTATTAATATGGCTCTGCATAATCAACTTTCATGAATATATCAAAGAGAAATGGTATGATGAGAGCTAAGTGCAAACTATGCAAGTTAGTGACTATGAAACAGCCACCAAAGGAAGTCATATACCATTATTTTAAATAATTTATGTTTTGTTATATATTTAAAGGTTTATAAATAAATCTCTAAATTCAGAAACTTGCATAGCTGTAATTTTTAAAACATTTCATTGCTAACTTGGTTAGAAGTTTCCTGTTTGATTTTTTTAATTTCACACATTTAAACAAATGTTACAGTACAATGAGAGTGTCCTGGTATGGAAAAAGATAAACCTGGAATTATATTTTATGTTTGGTTTTGGTTATGGTTTTAAGAAATATACTTTTTTTAGCTAATTTATTCTGAAAAATGGGAATATTATATTTAATATTTAAGCCAAAGTATTACTTTTTGAATCTATTTTAAAATATTGTGCTCATATTTATATCTAAAATGTTTATGTTATTCATTAATATGATTAAGATAAAACAACTACAGAAAATTATTGGTAATGAACCAGAGAGATCATTTAGCTCCAAATTAAATGTATTGCTTGGTGATATGTCTGTTGCTTCGTAGTATAATAACATATATTAAATGCTTTATAGTGAAATTATTATATATATTATTAAAAAGAGGGGCCGGGCGCGGTGGCTCAAGCCTGTAATCCCAGCACTTTGGGAGGCAAAGGCGGGTGGATCACAAGGTCAAGAGATCGAGACCATCCTGGTCAACATGGTGAAACCCCGTCTCTACTAAAAATACAAAAAATTAGCTGGGCATGGTGGCGCGTGCCTGTAATCCTAGCTACTCAGGAGGCTGAGGCAGGAGAATTGCCTGAACCCAGGAGGCAGAGGTTGCGGTGAGCTGAGATCGCGCCATTGCACTCCAGCCTGGGTAACAAGAGCGAAACTCCGTCTCAAAAAATAAATAAATAAATAAATAAATAAATAAATAAATACCATCAGTAATAGCAACAGATTGATATTGAGTCTTATCCTGAAATAATACTCTTTTGCTCACACTGTGTAAGTATTTTGTTTCTGTTTATGTCTTTAAATGACTAAAAATAATTATTTAAAGCAAGAAAGCAGAAAAGCCATGGAAGGCACTGAGACAGAGGTTAATAATTTATTCAGAAGTTTCTCTCACCTTGTTTTTTCAGAATTTCTCCTTGAGATTTTGTGAGATACAAGATTGTCCAACTAAAAACTACATTTCCTATCAGTAATCCTATCTTTTTTTTTTTTTTTTTTTTTTTGGATGGAGTATTGCTCTGTAGCCCAGTGATCTTGGCTCACTGCAACCTCTGCCTCCTGGGTCCCAGTTCAAGCAGTTCTCCTATCTCAGCCTCCCAAGTAGCTGGTATTATAGGCACAAGCGACCATGCCCAGCTAATTTTTGTATTTTTTAAGTAGAGATGGGGTTTCACCATGTTGGCCAGTCTGAACTACTGTCGTTTTGAACTACTGACCTCATGATCTGCTCTCCTTAGCCTTCCAAAGTGCTGGGATTCCAGGCGTGAGCCACTGCATCTGGCCGATTTTTTCATTTTTAACAATATTATTAATGGTGGCATTAAAGTAGGCCCTGACGAGTTCTATGCTTCCAGATTCTCCCTCGATTTCCTCTCATAATGTATGAGACATGTGTGAGGATAAAGCAAGAAGGGTTCTCACTGTAACGGAAGCTTATATCTGAAAGATGTTGGGTGATATAAATGGTTTCTCCTTCCTCACCTGTCTCTAGACACTTGCAATACAGCCAACACTTTCCTTTGTATAGAAGAAGGAACATGAACATAAGCTATTTAACTATTTTATATTTTCTCTAGAACAATTTTTATATCTACTGATAACAATAAAAAATAACTTGTCAGCTAATTAATAAATATTTCAAAAAGTATGTTTAGCACTCTCCTTTCCCTCAAAGTTCTTCTGGTTTAGACAATAAATTATAAAGTCACACTACTTTTCAGTTACCATTTTGAAGATTAAACTTGCCTATACTTCCTTTCCCCCTTGAAGTTGCCTAGAAAATTGCATTGTTGTAGCTCACGTTGAACCAGATACAGAGGCCATGTGTTGAGCATGCATGGTAGTAAGAACCACTAAATATGGATGTCTGGGAGAAGATGTGGAACAGAGCCTCCCACCTGCCGTGGGTCCTTCCACTGCACACTGTTACTCAAGAGAGAAATAAAGTACCTTATTTTTAAGCATTGTATTTTGCTGTCTTGTTGCTGTCTGTCTCCTAAGTAATATATTCCCTAAATAATAAAGATCGATATTACTTGTACAAATGTTAGAAGTCACTCATAGAGAACTTAGGCTTAACTGTACTTCTTGTGAGTAATTAGGGGTGTGTGTGTGTGTGTGTGTGTGCGTGTGCACACACACACACAGTGTCATGGTCTTTTCTGCTGCACAGGCTGAAGTGCAGTGGCACCATCACAGCTCACTGCAGCCTCAACCTCCTGAGATCAGGCAGTGCTGCCCCTCAGTCTTCCAAGTAGCTGAGACCACAGACAGGCCTCCCAGTGCTCAGCTAATTCTTTGATTTTTTTTGTAGAGATGGGGGTCTCACAATGTTGCCCATGCTGGTCTTGAACTCCTGGGCTCTACCCATTCTCCCACCTCAGCCTTCCAAAATTCTGGGATTACAGCCATGAGCCACTGAATGTGGCCTGTGAATGATTAAGTTTTAAAGTTCCTCATTAAGGTGAACACCATGCAAAGTCAACAGTAACAGCATACTTCTCTCATTGAACCTAACAGAAACCTGAACATTGGAACAGACTAATATTTAGTAGAGCATGAGATGAAGCAGTTTCTTGCAGTTTGGGACTATGTTGTGTGAAATACATGTGTTACCTAAATATCACACTCAGAGCAATGACATGCTCACACTAGAAGTGACTCTGAGTTACTGAACCCAGATTCACATGCCTCATCTTTGATTCCTCCAGGGTGTATGGACCCATGATGGAATCATTTGCCTTTAATTGGTTATCCAAACTGTCCTCTCTCTTAGGACAGTATTACCATGGTATATTAGATAAAATCTGGAGGTCCTTTAAGACTCGGCTTCTGTTGGGTCAGATATATTCCACCTCATCATTTCCTAATGTAATTGTAAAAGACTTCTTATCTGTACTCTAAATAAGAATATGAAACCATCCTGAATCAAGTCTTGTTAAAATATTTGCAAGTATGTTGATTTTAAAAAACAATAACATTTGTAAGCTATAAGGAATATGAGACAGATGATACATGGCAAAGTATAATACGCTATACAATATAGATACTATAATGTTACCTCTCTTCCTTTATCATTATTTGGTTTGTCACCTAGATGTGCTGATTTATACTATACTGTTTGTTCCAAATTCCAAGAGTTTGAGTCTTGAAATGCTTATGACTTCGAACCATTGCTCTCCTGTTTAGTGATAATTTATTTCAATTATGTTTCTAAGGGATAAAAAATTGCTTGAGAATGGTTTAAACCTATAATATTGCTGAATCCACAGCTGATTTTATCTTACCCCAGAGAGAAATTTCTTTGGCCAGGTGCCTGAGGGAATTAGTAGTCTGAGAACTCCTAATACTTAATATAATTTCAAGGTATTCATACCTTAATACTACTTTAAAAAAATAAAAATGTGTCACAGATCTACATGTCATCTTTGGACAGGAGCCTGCTAGTCTTATCTGTCTTATTCCAGTTTCAGCAGGTGTGCAACTGAAGTGAGCATCTTAAGGATTGGAGTTCCTACACTATATTTAAGTGTTATGACAAGCTTAATTCTGTTTTATCTTTTCTTCCAGTACACAGTATTTTGAGTTTCCAGGCAACCTCAGTGGTTAACCAGGATCCCCACTTTTGAGAAGCTTTAAAAAACAACTTTTCTCCCCCTAAGTCCCCAAGGCTTTCCAATGTGCAGCTCAGACTTTCCTCGGCTTTCTCCAGAATAGTAAATTTCCTGACATAAAAGTTTGAAATTCTGTGTCTCATTGCCATGTTTAAAATAAGCTGTTTTCATCTATTGCTTATGAGCAGGAGACTACAGTGTCCTTAACTTTCCTCCAGCAAGACCAAAATTTAAACAGGCTTCCTTCTGATGCTAGGGGCTTCACTTGTACTTTCTAAGATTACTCACCTAAGTAAAGTTGCAATTGCCTCTTTGAGATGTAAATCACCCACTAGCCTCTGGCCAGTTTGACAACATGGAAATGACTCTCAAGGGTCTGGGAGTTAACTCACTGAAATGTAATCCTCTAGAAAGATTACACACCCATCTTTTTTAAGTCTCTGTGAGGGGTTAGGAATCTAACTTTCCTAAACTTCAATTAGCAAACACAATGGCCTAATCACAATGACCAACCTCTCTCATAACAGCATGCAGTAGATTTCCCTAGCTAATGCAAATTCTCCTGCCTTTTGTTTCAGCAGAATTGAATTCAATCTTTCTCCTCTATTGCAATAGTCTTGACCTCTTTTGCAATAGTCTTAAATAACATTTTCTCCACCTCTTTAACACCATCTTTTGTAATTTTTGACATTTAACAAAACATTAATTAGTTCTGGAAATTTACCCTTTTTTCTCCATGGATTCAGCAGCAATATCTAAAAGAAAAAAAATCATCAACCAATCGCTTACATATTTTTGATATAAAGGTAAAACACTGAAAACCAGTGGAACTGAATGTAAAGTAATTCAATTTTACAGAACACATCAGTTTTTTTCAGGCTCTTAATTTTATTAAACATAAAAGGGCAATATAAATTCCTGTGGAATTCCCCTTTTACTTAAGAATTCATTATTAGAGAATGACTTTAACAAGGCTGTTTTGTAAGAGGCTGTGGTTGCATTCAAAAATTAGAATGGGAACAATGACTTGTAAAAATTAAACATTTTAAACTACCACTCATTATATTCACTGTGTCTACTGATTTGACGCATTTCCTTCTGTGGCCACAAAATTATAAAAAGGATACAAAACAATATCTTCAAACAATTAAGAAAGTTCTTTCTTCTTAAAAAGATTATAAATATAATTCAAATGGGCATGACACTTTTACTAAATAGATTGACTTTTTGCTTCAAAGAACTCATTTGTACATCTAAATTAATTTTGGTCAGTATGTGCGAGTGCACGTGCGTGTAGATACGTGGATGTAAATGGCAATAAAGGGGAAGGTGGAAAAAGAGAGATGGCCTTTTTAACATAATTTTTAAATACACAAAACATACATACTAAAAGCAAGGATGTGGTGAAGACTAAGTATTGTGAACTAGAAAAAACACTTGAAATTGGCATATTTAAGACTTTAATATATATTATTAAATATATAGCAAATATAAATCTTACACAATTTAGCTCCTATATCTCCCAGTCTCTGTGAGAGGTTTGAAATCTAACTTTCTAAGCCTCAGTTAGTAAACACATCTGGCCTAATCACACTGACTAACCTCTCTCCTAACACCATGCAGCAGATTTCACAAGCTCATGCAAAACTCTCCTGCCTTTTATTTCAACAGATACGTCAAACGTTACAATGATACAATAATTGTGTAAGATAATATTAGATTGACTCTCGGAATCACACTCAGTTTGATTACCAACCTTTCTCCTGCATCTTACTCACTTATGTCTTCTGTGCATTACAGTATAAGTTATTGTAATATAGAAATATGGACTTCCTTTAAATTCCACTTTCTGCCTAGGAAATGCAAAATTTTTTTAGTATGATAAGTGTTTCAAAGCATTCAAAAATGGATAATGTAGGAAATACACTGCAAAATGAGGTCTGATTCGTATCCCCTTAATTGTTCTTCCTCTCTCATATCTCTGTTTCACTGATGAGTATAAAATATTATTTTCACATATTAAAATTTATAGAAATAAGGTATTGATTTGATCACCCAACCAATTATTTATTGAGTGTACATTAAAAGTCAATTTGTAATCTTGAGAACAGCTCAGGAAACAAATGAATGGTTGACTTTGACACACATAACAGAAATACCAACATATCACTAAAAGCATCATACCTCTGACAATCCAGATTCTCCTGTAAGCTCTTTTAAGGTTAGAATTTATCATTTAAAAAAATCATTTTGCCGGGTGTGGTGGCTCACGCCTGTAATCCCACCACTTTGGGAGGCCGAGGCGGGTGGATCACAGGGTCAAGAGATCGAGACCATCCTGGTCAACATGGTGAAACCCGTCTCTACTAAAAATACAAAAAATTAGCTGGGCATGGTGGCACGTGCCTGTAATCCCAGCTACTCAGGAGGCTGAGGCAGGAGAATTGCCTGAACCCAGGAGGCGGAGGTTGCAGTGAGCCGAGATCATGACATTGCACTCCAGCCTGGGTAACAAGAGTGAAACTCTGTCTCAAAAAAAAAAAAAAAAAAAAAAAAAAGTGTAACTCTGTCTCAAAAAAAAAAAAAAAATCATTTTATCAAGTCATTCTTGAGACAGAAAAGTAGAATCAGAAGATCATTATTGCTGTTTCAGTAGCTAAAATTTTAAGTAGCATTTTTAATCAACAGACAGCCACGTAATTCTTAGTTTTACATACTGATATTCATCAAAAATTAAAAACTTTGAAAATTATTTGTCTCATTCTACTAATCAATTTAAACATTTCATTTATTTCATTATGTTTCTTCATTTTTCTTGACCTTGAACACTTCTTTCCAGCCCATATTAAATTTAATTCATGTCTAATTTGTTTACTTGGTTTAGTTACTTTTGACTATGTTTGGTACCTGTCTTATAAAGCAGACACAGTCCTCACTCCTCCAAATTCCTAATGGCCATATCCCAAGACACATACCACAGTGTAAACACACACACACACACATGCACGCACACTCTGCAGAGAATCAACACATAAAATACTCTGCTGGCAAAGACATCATACATCAGGATCTCTCAGTTTACTACCCACTTCTGTAATTTATCAGGACTGTTCAATTGAGGTGAGTCTACAAAGATTCCTACGGCAATTTGAGTGCTAAGCTATCTAACTAGTGGTTAGACACTATTTGAATAATGCACTAAACATAACTCTCGAGGTGCTGAAGAATTTATGTACTTTCCAAGGAACAAGAAGTTATAAAATCCTGAATAACACAAGTTTCTTATATCCTTTAATAGAAAAAAGGAAGCTGATATCAATATGAATATTATGAATATACTTTGTTTACTTCTATGTGTGTCAATTTTTCTTTGTTTGTAATATACATTTTTACGTTACTGGGAGTAAGAAACATCTTAGAAAAAGATGACAAGAAATAAAATTTTTCATTGTTACACTGTGCTTTGGTCCAGTAACTCTGCACTGCACATATAGGCTATAAATTGGTGTCTTGGGGAACCACTTTGGTATTTCACTTTAATAGCTCATTCTGGAGAATATATTTGAGAGGATCATGTATTACAACTGATTTAAATTTTGTCTTATATAGAAATGAGTTTTCAAAAATATGTCTGAAGCCTGGATACTGTAAAATCCTTTATCATCATAGAATAATAAAATGCTAGCCATTAGTTACTCAGAAATTGTTCAATAAATCTAAGAAGACTTAGATATAACTAGTTACGAGTATGGCTCATCATTAATGTTTGTAAAAATTAATGCTGTCATTTATGATTGAGAATAAAAAACTAGAAATGAAACATACTTTGATAGATATAAATGATAGATATAAATTTACATAAAGCAAGGGAATAGATGTGTTAAAATGTTTGTTTTATAGATAAGAATTTTGATGAATTGTGTTCAATAATATGAATCAAATGTGTTTTGTATACTACATCAGCAGTTGCATCATTATAACCTTTTAAATATTCCATTAACTTCAAAACGTACTTACCACTGAAATAATCTGATTAAATGAATTGTGATAATGGATAAGGATTGGTGTAAGCTGCAAACAATACTACACTTCTTTAAAAATTATGTTTCTTTGTGTATTACACGAGAGAAGATGGTCAATAAATTAATTACTGCACAATGCCTACTATAATACTTAAACCTGAAAGAAAATCAGTAAATGTTTACTGAATAAAATTGGTGCATTGCTTTCATTTTATACTGTGTCCTGTTCATTTCAGGGTATACCCAAATCTGCAACTCTAAATAAGGCCCAATTATTTACTCCTTCAAGTAGCACAAGACTCAAGAAGAAAAACAAAAAAGTTCTTTTTTATATTCTAGTCTCTATCTGCTCCAAATCACACTAACTTTTCTTCAGTCTGGTACAAGTACTGATGTCAAAGGTACTGTTACCATTGTCACCTTCTCTTGTACCTTGATGCTCAACCTTCTAATTTACTTGAATTAATTTGGAAAAGTCCCATTTCATGATACTTTTAAGCAACCCAGATATTTTTCACTGTAAGTGATAATCTTCCTGTGTTCTTTTTTTTTTCCAGAAAACGATATCAACCTCTACCTACACCTGACATCTAAATGTAATTCTTGACATTTCCTTCTTCACATTTCCATTTCTTTTAGAATACCAAGTCTTATCAGATTTTACCTTCTCTATATTCTTGAAATATTTTTTTTCTTTTTCTGTCTTCATTGCTATTATGGGATTTAGCCCACTACTCCTTTACCTGGGCTATGGTGAGCACCTCTAAAGTGCTCTCCCTGATTCTCTCTCCAAAAAAAAATTTCTCTGCTATATCCAGAATGTCTTACTTGAAATGCAAACACAATTTACATTGCAAATTGATCTGTTTAAAAACTCCCATGGACTTCACATTGGTAATAGGATGAATATCAAGAGTCCAAAATGGAGTTCAAGCAGTACAAAACCTGTTCCTTGTATTTCTCTCTCCCCTATTCTGGTGACATGAATTTTCTTGGATTTGAATGATTCAGTAATAATTTTTTTTTCTCAAATGTAATATGTTTCTTGTCTCCTGGACTGTGGTCTTCTTATTCACATGCTTGTCCCACTACCACGCCATATTTATATAATTAGCTCTTAATCTTATTTTGTTCTTCAATCTTTCCCACCAAGGGAAGCCTTACCTGATATCCTTAAATAAAAGACTTTCATAATAGGGGCTTTCATAACAGTGCATAACTTTTCTTTGTAGTAGGATAATTTTAGTTATAATATCATTTTTATGTTTTTATATTATTATTCCTATTTATCATAGATAAAGCTGAGCACACTCTTTGACAATAAGTCTAATGGACTTTTGATACAATTAGTAATTCAGTACATAATTGTTTTCTATAAGCCATGATCAGAGATTGAGAAAAAAAAATATGCAGCAGTAATCTGCCACAAGCGGAAGAACGAATAGCCAGGTAATACTGAACTACCCACTCATCTCTTAAAAACAGGGTTAACATATTTATTCCCCTGTTTTCAGGAGGAAGCATGGACAGGCAGTTTCTTGCTTGCTATCCTCCCAAATCACTCTTTCTATGAAGAAAGTAATTAATCTGATAAATGACACAGAAAACTTTGATTTTTACTGGTCTGCATTAACAAAGCGGTGAATCCAAGAAGTTGAAAATGAAGAGACTTCTTAGCCTGTTTTTCTCAATCGCTATCTTTGGCTTCTTGAGACTGCTTGTTGAGCAAAATAGGAGCACTTCTGTAAGAGCTGCAGAGGCAGGCTCAGTCCAGCTACTGTTTTCATGAATCCAACTTTTACAAGAGTGACAGAATGTCAGAATTCCATGAGCCAAAAGTTTTATAATGAGAGAGAATTATATTTTACTCCCCAATCTAATTTTTACATATTTTAAATAAAGTTAATAAAGTTAACAAATAAAGCTGCACACACACACACACACATACACGTGTGCATGTGCGCTCACGTGCACCCACAGTCTGCTTGCAGTAGTTTTTCAATTGTTTAAACATTCATGAGAAGTGATCTGATTTTATATTTTCACTCTACCAATACTTGCAATAGGCTCTGACTGCAAGACTTTTGTCAGTCAATTATTAGTTGAGAAACAGCATCTCTTCTGAGACATAGAAGATGTTGAAGCAGCGCTACATCCTCAGTAGACATATGATTGTTTGAAACCAGAGACAGGTAAATGGCTTTCAGATGGTTGTATAGCTGTTTTTTGTTGTTGTTGTTGTTGTTTTGTTTTGTTTTGTTTTGTTTTTTTTACAGTAGCCTGCAGTGGCTTTTTGACAGACATAAACTATATTATTAGGCCTCAGAGCATTAGTTTTAGGTTTTATTTGCTTATGTTAGGCATGAGAAGGTAGCACTCTCCTAGCTGCCCTAAATATTGTTCCTTGTCACATTTTTCCATTGAATTTAAAGGCAATGCAGGGATTATGTCTAAAGTTACCTTATATCCATGTGTTTACCATAGGTTTCTGGAGCTCCCATTCTGAATATGGTCTCAAGTCGAATCTTCAGGGTCATACATTTAAATTTATGAAGGATTGTTTTGTACCTCTCAAGGAATTTAGATTCACTACCAGGAGATTGTAGAGTTTATCAAAAAGAAGATAAAAAGGAATAAGGTTCTTGCTGCATAGGAACCTATCATCTTCTTTGGGTAATGCCTATCAGTGCTCCTCGAAATAGCTAGAGCATTAAATGTTTGTAACCAGTTCACAATAAGAGGAGTAGCTTCTGTTAGAAATGACATCAATACATTACTTATTTCACTAAGTAACCATTGCTACAAAAATATGTCTGCTGAATTAGTTAGCATACTTATTGAGATAACTGATTTGCATACTGTGGCGGCACTTTATAGACCAAACACTAAGCCCCACTGAAAACCTGAATAGAATTATTTGACAGTTAAATATTGCTGAAAAAGTCTGGCTCTTAGTCTCAGGAAGTGATCAGATTGATCATGTGTTTTCAGCATGTAGTTATAATGCAACTGTATATCAATAGTGTACATTATAAATTTTATATTATGCACTCTGCAAACAATTTCTAATATAATCCTTCAGTACATGCATCAGAAAGGAAAAGGATTTGGACTTAATTGCTTCACTAAGGTCAAACAACAAAAACCTCATTGCAATGGCAATGTCAGAGGTTCTTCCAATTAAAATAAAGAAAGTTACTAAAGCTAAGTGCTCCTGCCATAATGAGAAGATATTGGATAAACCTTTTTTGAAAAATCATATATTTTTTAAAGCCATCCAAAAGTTATGGGCCTAAAGTTTCAATGGGCTAAATTTCAGAGAAAAACAAGCCCTTCCTAGATGGTCATAGATTAGCAGCTGAGCCCATCCCTAAGGACATTTGCTGGATCTAGGGATTTGAGTAGATAGAACAAGACTGTGATGCACAGAGTTACAGCTGGAATGCTGGGAATAAACAAAATATTTAATTTACAGAAAACTGTGGTAGGGGCTGAAAACTACAAAGATATGTGGTCTCCTAGAAATTATTTATTTCACTTTTTTTTTTTAATTGTACTTTGGGTTCTGGGGCACACGTGCAGATCATGCAGGATTGTTGCATAGGTACACACAAGGCAATGTGGTTTGCTGCCTCCATCCCCCCTCACCTACATCTGGCGTTTCTCCCCATGTTATCCCTCCCCGACCTCCCCAACTCCACGGTGTCCCTTCCTTGGCTCCCCTCAGCGGACTCCAGTGTGTGATCCTCCCCTATGTCCATGTGTTCTCATTGTTCATCACCTGCCTATAAGTGAGAACATTAGTGTTTGATTTTCTGTTCTTGTGTCAGTGTGCTGAGAATGATGGTTTCTAGCTTCACTCATGTCCCTACAAAGGACATAAACTCATCGATTTTTGTGGCTGCATATTCCATGGTGTATATGTGCCACATTTTCCTGGTCCAGTCTATCGTCAATGGGTATTTGGGTTGGTCCCAGATCTTTTCTATTAGAAACAGTGCCTCTATGAACATATGTGTGCATGTGTCTTTATAATGATTTATAATCCTTTGGATATATATACAGTAATGGGATTGCTAGGACCAAAGGAATTTCTATTTCTAGGTCCTTGAGGAAGCACCACACTGTCTTCCACAATGGTTGAACTAATTTACATTCCCACCAATGGTGTAAAAGTGTTTCTATATCTCCACATCCTCTCCAGTAACTGTTGTCTACAGATTTTTTAATGATCGCCATTCTAACTGGCGTGAGGTGGAATCTCAATGTGGTTTTGACTTGCATTTCTCTAATAATCAGTGATGATCAGTATTTTTTCATATGTCTGTTGGCCTCATAGATCTCTTCTTTTCAAAAGTGTCTGTTCATATACTTTTCCCACTCTCGGATGAGTGGATTTTTTCCTTGTAAATCTGTTTTAGTTCTTTCTAGATTCTGGATATTAGCCCTTTGTCAGATGGGTATATTGCAAATTTTTTTTCCCATTCTGTTGGTTGCCAGTTCACTCTAATGATTGTTTCTTTGGCTGTACAGAAGCTCTGGAGTTCAGTTAGGTCCCATTGTCTATTTTGGCTTTTGTTGCCAATACAAGTCATGAAGTCCTTGCCTACACTCTCTTTTAGTTCCATATGAAGTTTAAAGTGTTTTTTTCCAGTTCTGTGAAGGTCATTGGTAGCTTGATGGGGATAGCATAGAATCTAAAATTACTTTGGGCAGTATAGCCATTTTTACAATATCAATTCTTCCTAACTATAAGCATGGAATGTTTCCCCATCTATTTATGTCCTCTCTTATTTCCTTGAGTAGTGGTTTGTAGTTCTCCTTGAAGAAGTCCTTTATATCCTTTGTTAGTTGTATTCCTAGCTATTTTTTTCTCTTTGTAGCAATTGTGAATGGGAGTTTGCTCATGATTTGGCTTTCTGTTAGTCTGTTATTGGTGTATAGAAATGCTTGTGATTTCTGCACATTGATTTTGTATCCTGAGACTTCCCTCAAGTTCCTTATCAGTTTCAGGAGATCTTGGGCTGAGAGAATAGGGTCTTATACATATACAACCATGTTGTCTGCAAATAGAGACAATTTGGTGTCCTATTTTCCTAATTGAATACCCCCCTTTTTTTTTTCCTTGCCTAATTGCTCTGGCTAGAACTTCCAATACTATATTGAATAGGAGTGGTGAAAGAGGGCATTCTTGTCTTGTGCCAGATTTCAAAGGGAATGCTTCCAGCTTTTGCCCATTTTGTATGATATTGGCTGTAGGTTTGTCAAAAATAGCTTTTATTGTTTTGAGATATGTTTCTTCAATACCTAGTTTATTGAGAGTTTTTAGCAGAAAGAGCTGTTGAATTTTGTTGAACGCCTTGATCATGATGGATAAGCTTTTAAATGTGCTGCTGCAATCAGTTTTGCCAGGATTTTATTGGAGATTTTTACATCCATGTTCATCATGGATATTGGCTTGAAGTTTTCTTTTTTTATTGAGTCTCTGCTGGGTTTTGGCATCAGGATGATGTTGGTGTCACAAAATGATTTAGGAACGATTCCCTCTTTTTGTATTGTTTGAAATCATTTCAGAAGTAATGGTACCAGCTCCTCTTTGTACATCTGGTAGAATTCAGCTCTGAATCCTTCTGGACCTGGACTTTTTTTCGTTGGTAAGCTATTAATTGCTACCTCAACTTCAGTCCTTGTTATTGATCTATTCAAGGTTTCAACTTCTTCCTGATTTAGCCTTGGGAGGGTGCAAGTGTCCAGAGATTTATCCATTTCTTCGAGGTTTACTGGTTTGTGTGAATACAGTTGTTTGTAGTAATCTCTGATTGTAGTTTGTATTTCTGTGGAATCAGTGGTGATATCCCTTGGTCGTTTTTTATTGCATCTGTTTGATTCTTCTCTCTTTTCTTTTTTATTTGTCTGGCTAGTGTTCTATTTTGTTCATCTTTTCAAAAAACCAGCTCCTGAATTTATTGATTTTTTTTGAAGCGTTTTTTTCATCTTTATCTCCTTCAGTTCTGCTCTGATCTTAGTTATTTGTCTTCTGCTAGCTTTTGAGTTTTTTTGATCTTGCTACTCTAGCTCCTTCAATTTTGATGATAGGGTGTCGATTTTAGATCTTTCCTTGCTTCTCATGTGGGCATTTATTGCTATAAATTTCCCTCTAGACATGGCTTTAAATGTCTCCCAGAGATTCTGGTAGGTTGTGTCTTTGTTCTCATTGGTTTCAAAGAACATCTTTATTTCTGCCTTCATTTCATTGTTTATCCATGACATTCAGGAGCCAGTTGTTCAGTTTCCATGAAGCTGTGCAGTTCTGAGTTAGTTTCTTAATTATGCGTTCTAATTTGATTGCCCTATAGTCTGTAAGACTGTTTGTTATGATTTCTGTTCTTTCATATTTGCTGAGGAGTGATTTATTTCCAATTATGTGGTCAATTTTAGAGTAGGTGCAATGTGTTGCTGAGAAGAATGTATATTCTGTGGATTTGGGGTGGAGAGTTCTGTAGATTTCTATTAGGTCTGCTTGGTTCAGATCTGAGTTTAAGTCCTGGATATCCCTGTTAATTTTCTGTCTCGTTGATCTGTCTAATATTGACAGGAGGGTTAAAGTCTCCCACTATTATTTTGTGGGAATCTAAGTCTCTTTGCAGATTTTAAGAACTTGCTTTATGTACCTGGGTGCTCCTGTGTTGGTTGCGTATATATTTAGGATCCTTTTACAATTATGTAATGATTTTTGTTGGTTTAAAGTCCATTTTATCAGAGACTAGGATTGCAACTCCTTTTTTTTTTTTTTTCCTCTTGATAAATCCTTCAACTCTTTATTTTGAGCTTATGTGTGTCCTTGCATGTGAGATGGGTTTTCTGGATACAGCACACTGCTGGGTCTTGACTTTTTAGCCAATTGGCCAGTCTGTGTCTTTTGATTGGGGCATTTAGCCCATTTATATTTAACCTTAATATTGTTATGTGTGAATTTGATCCTACCGTTTTGATGCTAGCTGGCTGTTTTACCCATTATTTGATGCAGTTTCTTCATTGTGTCAGTGGTCCTTACCATTTGGTACTTTTTGGAGTGGCTGGTACTGGCTGTTCCTTTCCTTGTTTTGTGCTTCTTTCAGGAGCTCTTGTAAGGCAGGCCTGGTGGTGATGAAATCTCTCAGCCATTGCTTGTCCATAAAGGATTCTCTTTCTCCTCCACTTATAAAGGTTAGTTTGGCTGGATATGAAATTCTGGGTTTAAAGTTCTTTTCTTTAAGGATGTTGAAATCTGGCCCCCACTCTCTTCTGGCTTGCAGGGTTTCTGAGGAGAGATCCACTGTGAGTCTGATGGGCTTCCCTTTGTGAGTAACCTGACCTTTCTCTCTGGCTGCCCTTAGCATTTTTTCCTTAATTTCAACCCTAGTGAATCTGATGATTATGTGCCTTGGGCTGCTGTTCTTGAGGAATATCTTTGTGGTGTTCTCTGTATTTCCTGTACTTGAATGGTGGCCTGGCTTGCTAGGTTGGGGAAGTTCTGGATCAAATCCTGAAGAGTACTTTCCAGCATAGATTCATTCTCTGCGTCACATTCAGGTACACCTGTCAAACATAGATTAGGTTTTTTTACATAATCCCATATTTCTTGGAGGCTTTGTTCATTTCTTTTCACTTTTTTCTCTATTCTTGCCTTCTTGTTTTATTTCATTGAGTTAATCTTCAATCTCTGATATCCTTTCTTCTGCTTGATCAGTTCGGCTACTGAAACTTGTGTATGCTTCACAAAGTTTCTCATGCTGTGTTTTTCAGCTCCATCAAGTCATTTATATTCTTCTCTAAGCTGTTTATTCTAGTTAGCATCTCATCTAACCTTTTTTCTTGGGTCTTAGTTTCTTTGCATTGGGTTAGCACATGTTCTTTTAGATCTGAGAAGTTTTTATTACACACCTTCTGAAGCCTGCTTCTGTCAATTCATCAGATTCATTCTCCATGTATCTTTGATCCCTAGCTGGTGAGGAATTGTGATCCTTAGGAGGAGGAGAGGCATTCTGGTTTTGGTGTTTTCATCCTTTTTGCTCTGGTTTCTCCATCTTAGTGGCTATATCTACCTGTGGTCTTTGTGGTCAGTGACTTTTGGGTGGGGTCTTTGAGTGGACATCCCTTTCATTGATGTTGAAGCTGTTTCTTTCTGTGTCTTAGTTTTCCTCCTAACAGTCAGGCCCTTCTGCTGCAGGACTGCTGGAGGCCCACTCCAGACTCTGCTTGCCTAGGGATCACTCAAGGGGGCTGCAGAACAGTAAGGGTTGCTGCCAGTTTCTTCTTCTGTTATCTTCATCCCAGAAGGGTACCTCCCAGATGACAGCCTGAGCTCTCCTTCTTATTGTGTCTCTTTAGGTATACAAGGTTGGGGAGCTGCTTGAGGAGACAGTCTGCCCCTTATAGGAGCTCAACTGCTGTGCTGGGAGCTCCATTGTTCTGTGCAGAGACGCTGGGCCAGTACTTTTAAGTCTGCTGCCGAACTCATAACCACCTCTTTTCCCAGGTGCTCTGTCCTAGAAGGTCAGCTTAATTTATAAGTCCCATCATGCTGCTGCCTATTTTCATAGATGCCCTGTCCCACACAAAGTAGTCTAGTCACAGCCTGCCAGCAGAGGCATTACTGAGCTGCCTCAGGCTCTGCCCAGTAGCTGTTTGAACTGCCTCAGTAGTGGCAGACTGCCTCGGTAGTGGTGGTCATCCTTGCTCCCACTGAGCTGGACTGTCCTGGGTCCAGCTGTGCTTGCAGCAAAAAACTCTCAACCAGAGCATTTCAGATTGTTTTGTGGGGGTGGTACTCACTGAGCCAGATCATCTCGCTGCCTGTCTTCACCCCCTCCTGTTCAGTTGAATGGGTGGCTCTGTCTCCCAGGCATTCCAAGTGCCAGTTGAAACGGCCACCCAGATTTGTGTGAGTTTCTGTCTGCCAACCCAGCACTGGCAGAAACCACTGTGCTGAAAACTCGTGCTGCTTTTCAGCCTGTTAATCTCCTGGTCTGTGGGCAGTGGAAATTTGTTTGGAATTGCTGTGGGCACTCAGCCTCTGTGTTGTTCTTGCTGGGAACTGCAATCCAGAGCTGTTTCTATTTGGTCATCTTGGATCCTCCCCACTATTTATTTCACTTCTTAAGAGACAGGCTCTCATTCTATAATTCAGGCTACAATGCAGGGGCATGATCATGGTTCACTGCAGCCTCGAACTTTTGGCCTCAGGCAATCCTCCTGCCTGAGCCAATCTTCCTGCATCAGCCTCTTATGTAGATGGGGCTACAGGAGCACAACATCATGTCTGGCTAATATTTAATTTTTTTTTTTTTTTGAGAGACAAAAATCCACTATTTTTCCCAGGATGGTCTAGAATTCTTGGCTTCAAGTATTTTTTCTACTTTGGCCTGCAAAGCACTGGAATTATAGGCATGAGTTATGGTGCCCAGCCTCCTCTAGCATTTAGATACTAAATTCTGTTGGAAAAATTAATACAAAATGAATATAAGTAGTATCTTATTTTCTTCCTGTACACTCAAGGGATTGTTTAGTGCATCTTACTACCTCAAGCAGACCATTCTTTCATCAAAATCTGCAAGCTATTTAAAATTTAATTTTTGCCTTACAATAAACTCTATGCTAAAGTTCATTATGTTTGATGTTGACAGTCTCTGCTTTTGTATTACCATTGGAGAAAATTAATCACATTCTTTATTTCCTGAGACATTATAATTATTGTTTCCTACAAGTTTCTCTCTGGTTTTACTTATTTAATTCTTTTGTTCTTTATCACTTGTCATAAGCAGACACTCAAATGTGTTTGATATAGGTTCTTTACTCTTAAAGCATCCCCATAAAATAAGAAAGTTGTTTTCTGAGTGTCTGTATGTATATAAATATGAGTGGATACATTTTTTAAAGGGTATTGTGCTATAAATCTAATTTTATTTCTAATATTTTTTTCACAGAGCATGACATTCTTCATACATTCTCATATCACTGTAGGTTCTTTTAGGTTGTTTATTTCCCTGTAGCTGCTGCATAGTTTTCAATAAAATCAACCCACATTGTCCCTATGCAGTCTTGCAGTAGAATTCACACTAACACCCTGCTACCCTAATATTCTCTTCTGTAAATAGTCTCCTTATGAAGGAACTTTTTGATTATGTGTCACAATCTGTCATGGATTGTGTTAGTCCATTTGTATTGCCAAGAAGAAATACTTGAGGCTAGCTAATTTATTTAAAAAGAAAAAAAGGATTATCTTGGCTCATGGTTCTGCAGGCTGTACAGAAGCATGGCAATGGCATCTGCTCTTGTTGAGGACTGAAGCCTATAACCATGGAAGAAGATGAAGGGGAGCCAGCATCTCACATGGTCAGAGAGGGAGCAAGACAGAGAAGAGGGAGGTCCCAGGCTGTTTTAAACAATCAGATCTCTCATGAACTAACGGAGCAATAACTCACTTACCACTAAGGAGACTGTGCTAATTCCAAGCTTGTCTAACTTGCAGGCTGTGGGTGGAATGTAGCCCAGGATAGCTCTGAATGTGGCCCAACACAAATGTGGCCCAACACAAATTAAACTTTCTTAAAACATCAATGGCAACAAAAGCCAAAATAGACAAATGGGACCTAATCAAACTCCACAGCTTCTGCACGGTAAAAGAAACAGTCAGTAGAGTGAATCGGCAACCAACAGAATGGGAAAAAATTTTTGCAGTCTACCCATCTGACAAGGGGCTGATATCCAGAATCTACAAAGAACTAAAACAGATCTACAAGAAAAAAACAAACAAGCCCATTCAAAAATAGGCGAAGGATATGAACAGATACTTTACAAAAGACGACATACAGGAGGCCAAGAAACATATGAAAAAATGCTCATCATCATTGGTCAGTAGAGAAATGCAAATCGAAACCACATTGAGATACCATCTCACACCAGTTAGAATGGCGATCATTAAAAAATCTGGAAACAACAGATGCTGGAGAGGATGTGGAGAAATAGGAACACTTTTACACTGTTGGTGGGAATGTAAGTTAATTCAACCATTGTGGAAGACAGTGTGACGATTCCTCAATGACCTAAAAATAGAAATCCCATTTGACCCAGCAATCCCATTACTGGGTATATATCCAAAGGATTATAGATCATTCTACTATAAGGACACATGCACACGAATGTTCACTGCAGCACTGTTTATAATAGCGAAGACCTGGAACCAACCCAAATGCCCAACGATGATAGACTGGATAGGGAAAATATGGTACATATACACCATGGAATATTACACAGCCATCAAAAACGATGAGTTCACGTCCTTTGTAGGGACATGGATGAACCTGGAAACCATCATTCTCAGCAAACTGACACAAGAGCAGAAAATCAAACACCGCATGTTCTCACTCATAGGTGGGTGTTGAACAATGAGAACACATGGACACAGGGAGGGGAGCACTACACACTGGGGTCCGTTGGGGGGAAATGGGGGAGAGACAAGGGTTGGGGAGGCAGGAAGAGATATCATGGGGAGAAATGACAGATACAGGCGAGGGGACGGAAGGCAGAAAACCACACTGCCATGTGTGTACCTATGCAACAATCTTGCATCTTCTTCACATGTACCCCAAAACCTGAAATTCAATTAAAAAAAAAATTATGAGATTTTTTTTTTTTTTTTTTTTTTTTTTTTTTTTGAGACGGAGTTTCGCTCTTGTTACCCAGGCTGGAGTGCAATGGCGCGACCTCGGCTTACCGCAACCTCCGCCTCCTGGGTTCAGGCAATTCTCCTGCCTCAGCCTCCTGAGTAGCTGGGATTACAGGCACGCGCCACCATGCCCAGCTGATTTTTTGCATTTTTAATAGAGACGGGGTTTCACCATGTTGACCGGGATGGTCTCGATCTCTCCACCTCGTGATCCACCCGCCTCGGCCTCCCAAAGTGCTGGGATTACAGGCTTGAGCCACCGCGCCCGGCAAGATTTCTTTTGTGTGTGAATTCTAAAAATTATTTTATTTTTAGGTCATAAACTACTGTTAGTGTTAGTGTATTTTATGTGTGGCCCAAGATGATTCTTCTTCCAATGTGGCCCAGAGAAGCCAAAAGATTGGACATCCTGTGCTAAACCGTGTATAAGGGATCTACCCCATGATCCAGTACCTCTCACTGGGTACACCTCTAATACTGGGCATCACATTTCAGCATGATATTTGGAGCAGACATACATTCAAACTATATCAGGAATATATACCCAACAGTAAGATAGTTTGTAGAGTATACATGTTTTTAAATTGGTCCTGCCATATTATTTTCCAAAATGTTTACAACCATTTAATTTCTCATCCATTACCCGTAAAAATTGTTTTGCCTCATACTCTTATCATAAAATATCGTCTAGAATTCTTATATCTTCTAAGCCAGTAGTGAAAATACATATCACATATTATTTTTTATTTTTTTTTATTTTTGAGATGGAATCTTGCTCTGTCTCCCAGGAGGGAGTGCAGTGGGGTGATATTGGACCACTGTAAACTTTGCCTACTGGGTTCAAGTAATTCTCCTGCCTCAGCCTCCCGAGTAGCTGGGATTACAGGCGTACACCACCATTCCTGGCTAACTTTTGTGTTTTTAGTAGAGATGGGGTTCACCATGTTGGTCAGGCTGGTCTTGAACTCCTGACTTTGTGATCCACCCTCCTTGATTTCCTAAAGTGCTGGGATTACAGGCATGAGCCACTACACCAGGCCACATATCACGTTTTATTTGTGCACATTGGTATTTTTCAGATTATGATAAAAAATTGGGATGGAGGTGGGACATTTTTCTATTGAGTTTACTATCTTCTTTATTGATTTGAATATCAATAATACTCACTTTGGTCTATCTAAACACTGTCAACATTTTCTATCACTCTGTCTTAGGTCTGATAACTTTATATACCAGCCTTTGTTGAAATGAGTCCTTATGATTTTTATACTTCTTCTAGAGTTTAATTTATATTTTTAATTAAATTTTTTAGTTTAGTAAATCTTTTATTAAAGTGTAACAAGAGACCAAAATCTTTGTTTTGTTGGGTTCATTCAGATTTAGAATTCTGATACGTTTTTAGTGGATATATCCCTTTTATAGTAATGAAGATTGGCTATCATAATGCATATGAATATTTCTACTAATGCTTACTGTTTTGTAGTCTACTTTGTTTGTCATTAATATAGATGTATCCATTTCCTTTAGCTGGTGTTTGTGTAGTCTGCATCTTTCATGTATTTTACTTTTGACCTTCCTGTAGTTTTGTCTTCTATAATACCATTTTGTCTTCTATGACAAAATGTATAGTCTATATTGCTGACTGTATTTTGTTAAAAAGAATTAGTAGTCTGTTATTGTTTGTTGGAGTGTTCTGCAAATGCTAATTTATTCTCATTTGATGATGGTCTTTAGTTTTTCTATATCCTCTCTGACATTTCTATTAATGGTTCTATTGATATCAAGAGAGAAATGTTGAAGGGTTAAACTATAAATAAAAATTTGTATATTTTTCTTTTCAGTTCTGTCAGTTTCGATCCTTTTTTGATTTATTCAAATTTGGGATTGTTACATCTTCTTGATGTACTGATTCTTATGGTATTTAAATGTTCCTCTTTGCTCCTGGGGATCTTCTTTTCCTTGATGACTACTTTGTTTATTTACATACCTACTATAGCTCTTTTTAAAATGTTTTTTTTTTTTTTTTTTTTTTTTTTTTTTTTTTTTTTGTGTGTGTGTGTGTGTGTGTGTGTGTGTGTGGTGTAATTTTTCATGGTATATTTTACTTCTAAACTATTATTTTGGAAAAAATTCAAACTATTTTTCCTCTGCTCTCATACTCTGTGTGCACTCTTCTCAGTTGAAGATTGCCCTCACAACAACAATCATCAATACAGAAGACTTCTATGAGCAAATGCGTAGGGAATTGTGCCCACACACAAAGCAGCAGATACCAGCTGTGTGTCCTCCAATTCAATTCTGACACCGCTTACCTTGAGATAGTGTCAGATCCTGTAGGTTGAGGACTTAGTCTGCAATAGTGCTCACCTCCCAGACACCAGTGCAAGTTCAGTGGAAATTCTGACTAACCTCCTGCAACATGGTGTTTCCACAGTCCCCTTAGAGTTCACTTAATTTGCGGGGGTGGCTCACAGAACTCAGGAAAAAAGTTACATTTACCATTTATTATAAAGATATTACAAAAGAAACAGATAAAGAGATGTGTAGGGTGACATATGGGGAAAGGAATGCATAACTTCCATGCCCTCCCTGGGCACCACCCTTCAGAAACTCCACATGTTCATCTATCCAAAAACTCCCTGAACAGAATCCTTCTGGGTTTTATGAAAGCTTTATTACATAGGCATGATTGACAAGCATGTGGCATTGTGACTGAACAAAGAGAATAGAATCTCATACTGTTTTCAATAGACTGAGTGAGAAAACCCAGCAAGACCTATCTGCCTATCTGTTCAGATTACTTTTAGCCTCTCTGTATAACATTCCGTCCTCAGTGTATCGAGGAAGACCCTCTCTGGAATGAGAGACTTTTGACCTGCATTAGATTAGAGTCTTTCCCTGGACAGGTAAAGAAGGTCAGGAGAAGATCGGAGAAAGAGACTGTTTCCCAAGGCCTGCTTCTGATGCCTAAAGTGACCCAGCATTACAACAAAAGACGGTAACAAGGGCCACATGAGTATGAGCCAGCAACTATAGAGGAAAAGCAATATATATGTAAATAATCATAATATCATACCTCTCTATCCCATTACATATGCAGTGAGTTTCTTATAAATACTATAAAAATGTTTTCACAGTCATTTTGAAAATCTGTCACAATTGATGTTCTTAAATTTAATGTAATTATTGATATATCAGGAATCCAGTCTGCCATTTTATTATGTGTTTTGTATTTGGTCTCCTGATCCTTTTATTTCTGTATTCTAACTTGTGCTTTTCTGTAAATTATCTGAACATTTTTAGCCTTACAATTTATTTATACTGTGTTGATTATTTTTAGAGATAGTCATTTGTTTGTTTTGGTGGTTCATCTATGGTTAAAACATACATACTCATCTTATTACAATCTATTAATGTCAACATTGTAACACTTCAAGTATGTCACCAACCTGGTATCTTTAATCTCTTTCCAGTATAAATAATTATTTTAAATACTACCTCTACATACATGGATCCAGTGATCTATATTGACAATCATGTTCAGAAATGGTTGTTTTTATTTTCAATCATAAAAAATAATTTTAGAAACAAAAAATAATCTATAATACTAACTTAGATATTTACCAAGAAAAGAATAATCTATAATATTTACTCAGATATTTACCTTCCTGTTCTTTAATTCTTTTGCCTTTTTTAACTTATGCAAATGTTATTCAATTATTCTTTATTCTCTTTTAGCTTTGTCTACATTCATAAGCTATTATTTTAGTGGTTATATTAGTCATTACTCTATTTAACACTGGTTGATTAAAGTTGATTATAAATTACTACTTATTTGTCTGACTCATAAGACCATAATCTTATTTATCGTTATATCTTCATACTTATCATATTAATGTGGCTCAAATTATTAACATATATTTTTAAATTATGTATTATTATTTAATTTTTGTGCAACATTTTGTATCAACCCAGATATTTACTCTCTTATGTGTTATTAAGTTCCTTTTGACTGTCTTAGTTTTGGGTCATTTTCTTTTTTCATGAAGAATTCTTTAGTGTTGCCTATGACACCAACGATATCTATGAATGGTCCAGAGATGCTAGAAAATATGTGTATTATCTTTAAATTTGGTGATTATTTCCACCTACTATGGTTTCCACTGGTTCGATCTTCTTAATTTAATTATTTGAAAGTTTTTAAATTTTAGTTGATCATATCTTATTTTCTTACATTCCTTGATGTATCAGATTCTAAGAATTGTGTGAAATATCTAATTAGAGCCATTGATTCTCTATTTCTACCCATAACTCTGTCAAATTTTACATTATATATATTTAAGTTTTACTTCATGTTTGTGAATTAGGAGCACTTCTATTCAAAATTATTACATTTTCTTAACATATGGCTCCTTGTACATGTATTAGTAGACAATTTCTTATCTTCAATTTTATTTTGTCACATTTTTAAGGCACAACATAAATTTTCTTTTGGATGGTATGTACCTGTATTTCTTCTCTTCTCTTTTAGGTTTTCAATTCTCTGTATTATTTTGTAGGTTATTTTCAACATATTGCTGAAACACCTATTGCAATATAATCTGATCATTTCCATTTGTCATTGGCTCCTTTAACTTATTTGAATTTATTGTAATTAATATAATTTTATGCTTAATTTACTGTATTTTCATTCTAGGCAGCTTTCCTCCTTTCAATGACTTTCGTTTGACAGGCCAGAATTTATTCTCTTAATTTAAATTTTAAATACTTTATTTTGATTTTTCTAGTGTTTGCCTTCAAATTTTTTAATTTTGCATTTGTTTTTTCCTACAATTTTCAATACCTGTATCTTCCCCTTATCAGTTTCTATATAGATATATATCAGCTGCCTTCATTTGGCATCCCTTAGCTAGCTTCCAATTACTGTACTTCACCAAACTTGTATCCTCAAGAACAGTTCTCTTCAAATAGAAGTATGCATTGAGAAATACACAAAGATTTATCAAGGGGAATTTGGACATTGCTTTCAGTTCCTCAAATTCTATTAGCATTCTTTCTTCATACTCTTTACCACCTACTGTTTTTAAAAAAGCTTTTAAAAATAAAGGTATATTTTAAATCTGCTCCTTAACCTTACAATTGCTTCTAGGTAAAAACCTTTAGAGCATCTAATTAAAGGACTCTTGAAAACAGGGAGGAAGTTAACCCACATATATTAAACTTTAATTGTTAACCCACATATATTAAAGTTGGGCTGAGTAAAACTGCTAAAATTTCCTGTTTCATGCATACTTTGCCAAGTATAATGAAACACTTTAAATATATTTTGACTTTTGGTGGGAAATTCTAAAATTAGATATAATATAGTTTGAGCACTTGGAGTAGCCTGGGTTTTTTTGTTGTTGATACAATCTCAGTTCTCTCATCAATCACCAGTGTCAGAAATGCGTTGCTCTTGAGAAAGTATATGAGAGCATGATGAAAGCAGAGCAAATAAGCAACAGGGAGAGCTAAAAATGACTTTTTCACAAATTTAAACAAATTTTGTCTTTTCAGTTACATTTTTTTTTTTACTATTCATGAGAGAATGCCTAATTAGCTGGGAAGAAAAACATTTTAAGTTGACAAAATGGTTGGACGAATAATACATTTTCCAAGATACAGCAAAAAGTCAATAAAGTGTCCTTTGTGACTTTTGAGGAGATTTAGGTATACCTTACTCACTAGGAAAGATATTATTTAATTTTTAAAACATATAAAATATATACATCTATCATTGCCAGTTCTAATCTTAGCTGATAATGTAAGATGCTATTTGTTTTCCCATGTAAAAATTGCTATCTGTAAAAATTGCTATCAGTTACTCAGACAAGTAAATTTTAGTGCCCTACTTGTTAAAAATTAAGTAGAGAGGAAATTGTGGTATCTATATCCAACAAATTAATGGAGTTTTTCTGACTTTTTATATATAATTCTTACTTTATCTTCTCAAATACAAAAAGTAACTCAGGAAAAATAAACACATATTTAACTAAAGGGAAACCATGAAGAGCTGTACACCAGTATTAGTTTATCATTGCTGCTGTAAAAAGAATTTACAACAAACTTAGTAGCTTAAAACTGCAAATTTGTTATCTTACAGATCTTGAGGTCAGATCTCTAAAGTGATCCTCAATGGGTTAAAATCAAGCTGTTGACAGGGTTGTGTTCTTTCTGGAGGCTCTTTGGGAAAATCTGTGACCTTGCCTTTTCCATTATCTAGAGACTGCCCCTAAGGACTCAGGGATCCTTTCATTTTAAGCCAGGAGTTTAACATCATTAACTCTGACTCTTCTGCTTACCTCTTCTACTTATAAAGATCCTTACAATTGCATTGGGTCTACCTTGGTAATCAAGGGTAATCTCCTCTAAAGGTCATCAGAGTAGCAATCTCAATTCCATCTGTAACATCAGTTCCCTTTTGCAAAATAACTTAACGAGTCACAGTTTTTGGGGAAGTAGATACAGAAGATGTTATTTCATGTAGAATTTTGACAAATAGGTTAACATTTTAATCCACATTTTATTTATGCCTACAAATTAAATATTGAGGTATAGCATGTAAATCTATTTTAGCTCTTATAGTTTACAAATTAGATGAATTAATCATACGAGAGATCTATACGATTTTAAACTTGAATGCTTTTCATAATCTGTATTACAGATGAAATTCATGATTTAGTTATCTATTATTTTTTCATGTTCCTCAAAACACCTAATATAGAATATATTAGACACTTCTAGAAGAAAGGCACTCTGATGCTGAATGACAGTGATGTCTGGTGTCAGAGTGATGCCTGACTTGGCTAATTTGGTTATATAGCAGACATTTCCTCCCAAAATTTGATATTTTAAATACAACTCCAAAGTTTTAACCAAAACGTAATTAAAACATATAATAGGATGAGGTAACTGATTTCTATTTCAATGTGCATTTGCCAATATAAAAGACAATGAAACAGAAACCACTTAGAATGCTGAATAAAAATTATGCTTAGAAAAGAAAACCAAGAGTATAATTCATAATCATTTAACAGGATTAGTTTGGGTACAACCTTTTTTTAAAAAAGTAACTAGAAATTAAGAATGTCAATTATTCTATTTAATGATAACAAATTCTTTTGCTTGCAAGGTGATTTACAATTCTTTGTCTTGAACACAAATGAAGGAGAACAGAATTGTTAGTAGTAAATCATTAAAAATTATTTTTCAGGATGGATCCTTGTATTCTTGTGAAGTATCTCAGAAGGAATTCAAATAACTAAGTGGTATCAATACAAAAAATGATTTTTATTCCATTTTACTAATCCTTGAAACTAAGATTTTACTGATCTGACATCCATAAAAATGAAAAATAGAAATAGAATTGATGCTTTACCCTGTCTCACTCAGGCCATAAATAATATTTATTTATTTACATACACATGTATTTATCAAAAAGTAAACAATTCTTCACCTCATGTAGAGTTATATTTAAAATACAATTGTACTTTTATTTCTCAGTGTTTGGAATACAAACAATGTACTCATGTTGTTATAAAAATATAGTAAAGGATATTGCTAATAACAGTGAAAAAAATTTAGCAATCTAACCATCTGACAAAGTGCTAATATCTAGAATCTACAAGAAAGTTAAACAAATTTACATGAAAAAAATAACCCCATCAAAAAATGGGTTAAGGATATGAAGAAACACTTTTTAAAATAAGACATTTATGGGGTCAACAAACATATGCAAAAAAGCTCATCACCTCTGGTCATTACAGAAATGCAAATCAAAGTCATGATGAGATACCATCTCATGCCAGTTAGAATGGCAAGCATTAAAAAATCAGAAAACAAAAGATGCTGGAGAGGATGTGGAGAAACAGGAATGCTTTTACACCATTGGTGGGAATGTAAATTAGTTCAACTATTGTGGAAGACATTGTGGCAATTCCTCAAGGATATAGTTCTAGATCCTAGAAACACAATTTGATCCAGCAATCCCATTATTGGTTATATACCCAAAGGACTATAAATCATTCTTCTATAAAGAAACATGCACATATATAGTTACTGCAGCACTATTCACAATAGCAAAGACTTAGAAACAACCCAATACCCATCAATGATAGACTGAATTAAAGTGTGGCACATATACACCATGGAATACTATGCAGCCATAAAAAAGAATGAGTTCATGTCCTTTGCAGGGACATAGGTAAAACTGGAAACCATCAACCTCAGCAAACTAACACAGTATCAGAAAACCAAACACCACATGTCTCACTCATAAGTGGGAGTTGAACAATAAGAACATGTGGGCACAGGGAGGGGAACATCACACACTAGGGCCTATCAGTGGGTGGGGGAAAAGGAGAGGGATAGCATTAGGAGAAATACCTACTGTAGATGACAGGTTGATGGGTGCAGTAAACCACCATGGCACATGTATACCTATGTAACAAACCTGCATGTTCTGCATATTTATCCCAGAACTTAAAGTATAATAAAAAAGTATAAAATAAATTAATAAATGTTTGAAAAATAACTCAACAAAATAATTTGTAAGACTTGTTCTGAAAATTTAAAAATATATTATTTCATTTATAGACTTATTTGAAGAGATTTATAAGTAATAATTTAAAAGTTTTCAAGTTTAATATATCATAACAAAAATCATGTAGTGGAAAATAGAATGAAAATTTAAGTTTAAGGGGGAAAAGAGTGTAAAAATTATTGTATTTTATGTCATGAGTTATTTTAACTGAACAATTTATCTGCCCTTTGTATCTCTAAAGTCATCATTTTTCCAAATAGTTCTTTCCTCTGTTGGTTTATTTTTCTTTTTTGTCTGAATTATATTTTTACTTCATGTCTGATAACAAATGATGGTAAACAATGTTATGTAGGCATACAACTGAGATCTGTATCTGCTACAAGAGGAAAATTCAATTTGCCTTTAAATGTCATCATCATGTTGCTTCTGTTGTCCCTGCATTCTGTTTTTAAAGTTTAAGAGATTTTAAAACTCTGAAATTACTTCACAAGTACCTTTTTAAATATTCCATGTTTAATTAATCGGGATCCATGGTGTTAGAAATTCTGATGAGTTACCTGTTCCAAACACTGATAGTGGAAACTTTTATAAAACCACAGCATGGTGGATTCCAAAGGAAGTTTATAGGTTACAGTGATTCTAAAACCTAAACATGCATTAGTATCACCTGCTTCCCTCTATTGGTTTATTGATTTATTTATTTGTATTTGTCATAACTATTATTATCTACCTACTATTATTATCTACCTACTCTCACACTGTCATGCCTTTCTTTCTTCTGTTTTCATTCCCTTTTTCTTTTCTCTTCTTTCTTATTCTTTTTTTAAATTTATTTGTAATGCCCAAAGGACAGGCATCTTTATGTATTTATTTTGTTCACAGATGCCTGACATTCTTCAATAGATATCTGTTCAATTAAATAAATATCTCTCACTTCTTTATGGCATGTCTGCTTTCTTCTGGAGGACTTCCTAGCCTTTTTCCCATCAGCTGAAACCTTTTTGTAATTTATGTCATTCAGTGCTGTCTTCAACTGAACAATTATATTTCAAAACCAATAGTTCTCTTTCTTCTTCTTTTACAAATTGTGATTCGTAATTTTTTGTTATCAACATCTACTTTTATCAATGAGAAAAAAAATGATTATGCCTATTTATAACCTCTGAACTGTCTATTTCATTGCAATTTTCAGTGTGCTGCATTTTTGATACTCCTAGGTATAAAATTACTTAAATTACAAAAAATGGAGGCTGAGGCAGGAGAATCGACTGAGCTGAGGTTCAAGCCTGTAGTGAGCCATGATCATGGCATCACACTCTAGCCTGGGTGTTATAGTGACACCCCATCTCCCCACCCAAAATATTATATATATAAAATATTTTTGTCATTGAGTTTCTAAAGGTTCTTACATACTCTGCATATGGTTTATTGAAGTTTTCAAGTACACTTTTAAATGTGTGTGTGTTTGTGTGTTTGAATGTGTATTGTTAGTGTTCCTCCTGGTATGATGCAAGTGTAAGGAGAAAAAATGCCCCAGAGTAAAGAGTCCCAGTTACCAGGGTGAAGTACTTCCCATTTTATATGGCTCTGAACTTCTTTGAAGTTACTCTAACAAATCTAAGTGCAGACCATCCATTGTTTCTTTTCTGTGTTATGTTAGTAGTTGACTAGTTAAGGATACTCCCTAAGAGTAAGAGCAAAACATATATTCACCATTATACCTATGTCACAATGCAAATCACATAATCTCAGCTTTTTACTTTTTTAGCTTTTCTCATTTTCCTAGTTTTTATGTTAATGTCTTATATGCCTATCTCTCTTCTTCCACAATAGCTCATTAGGACATAATTTAAAAGATGAACCAGCGGGTCATGCCAGTTAATCCCTGTCAGGAATCACAATTACTGGCATCCCTGGCCTCAACTGGACCCTTAATATTTCCAAACAATTATACTATATATATTTTCTAGTGTAATGGTTCTCCAAAAGTGGTCCCTGGACTAACAGCATCAGTATCAGTGGTGAACTTCTTAAGCCCCACCATAAACTTACTAAATCAGAAACACAGGATTCAGCAATCTGTGTTTTAAGAAGCTCTTCAGGTGATTTTACTGCGAGCTAACTCTTCAGAACTGCCCAAAGATATTTACTTTCTCATGAGCCTATGTGACTTTATGGCCTTCTCAAACTTCCAAAGTTGCTTTCTCATTCTGTGTATTTTGTTGTTGTTTTTGTTGTTGTTGTTGTTGTTTCATTCAATGAAAAGCAATCAGAAATGATTTTCTAACATCAAATTCCCACCGAACCTACCATATGTTTGTGCAGAGGTTCATATCCTCTGTCTTGTCTCTTGTTAATACCTCCTGGTCAAACACAACCTCTCCATTTGTGCCTTAACTCCCATTTCCTCTTGGCCAGTCAAGGACATAGCTCCAGCTCCACTCTTTCTTCTACATCATCATCTCCCCTATCTATTTTACTAGCCTATTGCCATTAAATAACCAAACAAATGAACAAACAAACAAAACAAGTATTATCTTATTCATCTTAAGAAACAAGTCAGTCTCCTAATTCCACATCTCTTTTCAGCTATACATGGACATCTAATTCTCTCTTTCCATTCACAGACAAAAACCTTGACAAAACTGTCATTTCCCTCCATCTAAAATGTCTTTTTTCCTTTCTGTCTTGACTTTATAATCAGGGTTTGCCTGCCCTTCCCCATTCATAATGCTGTGATCAAGGATACTAATGGCTTTTACGTAAATAAATTGAATGATCCATCTCAGTGTTCTTTTTTATTTGACCAACAACAGCACTTGACATATGTGCACCTCTCTTCCTTTAAAATTGTTTGACTTCAAGCAGCCCGTATCCTCTTAGTTTTCCTATTTAGCTTACCCAGCCCTCAGCATCCTTTGCAGGTTCCTCCTCAACCACTTGTCCTTTGGACTTTGATGTTGATCAGGCCTAGGTTCTTAGGTCTTCATTGTTTTCTGGTCACATCTTTCTTCCTGGTGATATTATCTCAAAGACGAAAATACCATCTCTATGCTAAGAATTCCCAACTTTGGATCTCTGTGATTGCCTGATCTGATCTTAATAGCTCCATTTGGATGTCAAATGGGTAACTGAAAATTAACATACCAAAAACTAATCTTCTCTATCTTCCAAACTGTCTTTCAATTGCTCAGGACAATAACTATTCTCCTTAGACTCTTCTCTTTCACCCACCATATCCAATCTGCAAATCAAGTCATCTCTGCATTTAAAGTACTGTATAAGAAGTAAATAGCCATTCTCACCAGCACTACTACTGCCAACATCATAAAGGCTACCATATTTCTTATACCACCATAGCTTTCTCCATCCCAAGCATGCCATCAAATACCTGTTTGAGAAGCAGAGTATTGAAGAAACTGCCTTTATAATTAAAATATTTGAACATATCCCTTTTCTTTCTCCTCTGTTTACTGGAGCCTACTTGTAATGGATCAGATACAATGATCTACAAAAATATGTCACATGCCTTCAAAAATTCTTCAATGTCTCACTTAAGCCAAAATGAAATCCAGTATTCTCACAGAGCCCCCACATGATCTTGTCCATTTTTATTCTCTCTGACCCAATATATTCACTTTTATCACTTGTTTATTGACTCTGCTTATGAACGTGCAACACTGGTATTTTTATACCTGGAACTTGGCAGAGATAGTCCAGTCTCAGTTTGCTTATTATTGTACTTTCTGCATGGAATGCAATGCTTCAAGTTTCCTGTGTTTGCTCCCTCACTTCTTTTTAGTTTTAATTTCTACATTGCTTTTTTGTTATTACAATTTTTTATTTCTTTGAGATTGAGTTTTGCTCTGTTGCTCAGGCTGGAGTGCAGTGGCATGATCTTGGCTAACTGCCACCTCCGCCTCCCAGGTTCCAGTGATTCTTCTGCCTCAGCCTCCCCAGTAGCTGGAACTACAGGCATGCAATTATCACATCCAGCTAATTTTTTTTGTATTTCTAGTAGAGACAGGTTTTTACCATGTTAGGCAGGCTGGTCTTGAACTCCTAACTTCAACTAATCTGCCTGCTTCAGCCTCCCAAAGGGCTGGGATTACAGGCATGAGCCACCACATCGAAACTATGTTAATTTCTAGTGAAACCCACCCTGGTCACTGTATTTGAACTGTAACTCCTTGTCATTTTCAGTTTCCCAAGAACTTACCACTATCTAACGTACTATGTAACTCACAGCTCTACTCTTCATTGTCTCCACCATTAGAATATAAGTTCCTTGAGACTAAGAATATTTGTCTTTTTTCCTCCCTGTTCTATCTCCAGCATGTAGAACAGTGTCTGGCACATATAACGACCCCAAAATACATTTGTTGAATGAATAAAATAGAAACCCTTATTAAAAACTCTAAAAAAATTGAGGAGGGACTAATGGTATTTTAAAGCTATCATTTTACCAGAAGTAATTCTAAGGTCTGAGAAGAAAGAGCATCCACCTGTCACAGCTAGGACCCCAGGGACAGAAAGAACCCATGGAGCCTGTGTGTGCTAATCTTATTTTCCACTCTACCACTTGAACTATGCATATTCATTTTTATAAGATGTACCAATTAATTTTTCATGTACTTGGGGAAAATTAAAATTTCATGGATATGCCTTAGTGGGTCTCTAAGTTTCCCCATCAGTGGCATTCCATCAAAAATCTGTTTGAGAAGCATGATATGAAAGAAAGCACCTGTCTAGCTAATATGGCTTACATTGGAATGCTAGCAAAGGTTGTCAAGTTTTAGATTAAATTATTTTTAATAGGTTTTAACCCTTTACAGGTATTTATGTGAAGAATATTCTTTAATTCTCTGATTTAAGAATAAAATGAAAATAGGACCACTCTACTATTTGGATGAAATCATTTTTTGTGTACTTAAATGAAATTAAAATTAACAATGATAATAGACAGCATTACTATTTTACAAACATTGAATAAAAATCTGTAGTACTTATCAATTTACTGAAATTACACAAATATATTTTTTTTGGTGTTGATATCACACCTTGAAATTCTCTGAAAGATTTCTTCACTCTTATTAGATCCTGAGATTAACAAAATAGAGACAGATATAAGGATCTTTACATATTAAATAAAAACTAGGAAATTAGTACTGCATCATTAATAGTACATTTAGATTAGATTTTTTGCTGACTATGCAATCATAAAGCTTCTAAACTTAATATCTAAACTTAATATCATTATTATAAAATTGATCAGTTCCAGTTCTTAATATTGTACAACCCTTGTTAATCTAAGCAAAAATGTTGTCTGTAATTTAAATTTTGCTACTTGTTAATCTAATGCAAATAAAAACATTATATGATCAAATACGTATCTCTATCATACTCTTTACAACTTAAAAGTAAAACTGAGCTGAAACAACAGAAAATGATATAAATAATGTTAAAACCTTAACATATTGCTTTGGATATGATTCTTGCTTTTGCTTTCAGAAAAAAATATGATGTGCCTAAATTTATGTTAACTGATTAACCCACTGAAGAATCATCACTCTGCACTTCTACCTACAACAGTCAGTTGTTAGAAGTATGCTAATAGACTAGAAATGTTTAAGCGAAAGGAATTTCTCACCAGAAGAACATCAACCATCATCTCTGAGGTGAAATAGATTTAAAGGCCCTTTCACTCTCACAGAACTTTTTAATGCCTTTATTTGTTCATTTTCACACTGCTATAAAGAAATACCCGAGACTGGGTAATTAATAAAGGAATGGGGTTTAATTGACTCACAGTTCCTCATGGCTGGAGAGGCCTTGGGAAATTTACAATCATGGCAGAAGGGGAAGCAGTCACATTTTACAAAGTGCAGGAGAGAGAACAGCAAAGGGGGAAGAGCCCCTTATAAAACCATGAGATCTTATGAGAGCTCACTATCACAGGAACAGCATTGGGGGAAGCTTCCGCCATGATCCAGTCACCTGCCTCCCTCAACAGGTTATGATTACAGGTCCCTCCCTCAATATATAGGGATTACAATTTGAGATGAGATTTGAGTGGGAACACACCACCAAACCATATGATTCCACCCCTGGCTGCTCCCAATAAAATAATTTCCAATGCAATCAACAAGGCAGAACAAAGACTTTCAGGCAGAGAAATTTCCTTTGCACCATTCAGAAAAATATAATTCTGCATTTACAAATACCTGATAAGTGTTAACTTTATTATCGCAAAAATTCTCCGTATTTAAGTTTTTTCTTTTGTGAAAGTAAAATAAGAGGAAGACTGGTGTAGTGAAAAGTAAACTGAAAATGAAAAGACTTAAGTTGTAGTTCAAGTTCTGTTACCAGATAGATATGTTCTCACATTTCACCTCACATTGGAATTAAATTTATTGCTTTGTAATGTAGAAAGGTTTTTCAGTTTCAAAATCTATTATTATAAAGCCTATCTCTGTCCTCTGGAAAATACATGAAAGAAGCTTTCTGCTTTGTTACAACAGATGCCATAGATTGTGGTAAACTTGATGATCTACTGGTAATCTAATGACAGAAAAAAAAGGAAATTAAACTACAGCTGTCTCTAGCTTACCTTTCCTTCCTATGGTTATGTCATCATTCAGATTTTTTTTAGCAACATACATTGGTAGAACATCATGAGAGTGAGGCCTGTAAGGGAAAATATAAATTAAAAAGGAGATGAACAAATATTTATTTTTCCTTGATTCAAAAGGAAAAGAATCTCTGTTTCCCTTGTCTTAGAACATTTACTTTAGAAAATTTGCATTTGTGAATTGTGTTTCCTTTCAGATATATGAAATGTATGTAAATAGAAAGGTAAATAAGACTTTTTCCAGCTTTACAACTCAGAAATGCCTTCCTTAAGGACTTGGGAAGCATCCTTTTGCAATGTATGCCTCAAGGAAGACAGTGGCCCTCTCCGGGTTTTTGAGAGACGGTGGGAACCTAACTGCAGCCGGTACCTGGTTCCAAGTTGAAAACCTGTTTTATAATGACAGAAGATATTTATTGTTCTTTTGGATAAACTCAATTGGCAAACATAGATGGTTACCCAAATTACTAGGTGAATTTAGGATGAATTACATGTAACAAATGGTGCTGTCAAGCACCCTTACTTGAGGACTAGTAATTGTTTATCTTGAGAAAATGTTTGCCATGGGTTATGTCTGCTTGGCTAAATAAAATAATGAATTTCTTTCTGTCTTTGCAGTCCCTTTAATGGATTGCCTGTGATACATATTACATTCTAATGAAATGATGATTTAATAATAAAAACTGTTTTGTTTTGTTTTGTTTTGTTTTGTTTTTAATCTCCTACTCTATTGTTAGGTTTTGTGGATTGGGAGATTTTATTTTTAATTATATTTTCCCAATAAGCCCAAAGGTCACACTGCACAGAGAGATGATATAATACAATATATATCCTAATTACTGCCAAAAGCCCAAGAAAACTGAGAGTAAGTTTTAAAAGATGAACAAGCATGAGTAGATCAAAAATGTGAAAGAATGCTAAAACTGCTTAAGAAGATTGATCAGTAAGAGAAGCTTCCAGTAGAAGGATAGGCTACAAATGAGATCATATAGTTAAATATTAAGTTGTTTGGGTTTTATTCTGTATTTTCCGAAGGTAGCTGGAATACAAATATTTCTACATTAATTATATTTTAAGAGTGAAGACCTGAGATGAAATGTGAATTCAGGAAAGAAAAGTACATTAAAAATTATATAATTAACTTAATCCAAGTTGTTATGTATGATTGTATAGTGACAGGTAGTGTAATTCCCAAATTCCCCACCAACTCTTCTGGAATTTCAGGATATTTGCTAGGTTAGGGTTTTTGTTGTTGTTGTTGTTGTTGTTGTTGTTTTCTCTTAAAGGACAGGGTATCCCTTGATTATATCTGGTTTACACCAACATTGTCTATAGATTATTAGTAACACTTTTTTAAATTTGAAAGGTTTATAAGTTTTGTGTAATAAAAGTTGAAAATAATAGCTGAACACTTGAGGGTAAATAAAAGAAGCTGTAAAATTGGGGTTTTAAATATAGGGCCACACTTCTGGGATGTGAAATTTTCTAGACTACCAAACCTCCATCACCACAGTAATAATCAAAGCCATGACAACTTAAACTTAGCCCTATTAGAGGACTTTTCAAGCTCTCTATTTTCTACTCTGTTAGGAAATGGTACGGACCACAAATAATCTAAGTAAGTTTGACACGTGGTAAGTAGACAGTAGGCCTTAAAAGGAAGATACTAAAGTGCCTATTAATGTAAGCAGGTGGAAGCTGAGTGATTAATTATGCAAATATAAGATTTATTTATACTTTAAGAAGATCACACCAATTACATACATGAAGATCTCCAGCTTATCATAAGTCCTTTCTTCCCTAGCAATAATGCCTTAGTTTATTTTCCGTCAGTATTTTTCCTCTTCACTCATAGCTTTTTGTGTAATATTGTAGATCACAACTGATGCCCAAATCCATTTGTTTACTTCTGCTCTAGAAACAGGGTCTCACTCTGTTGCCCAGACTGAAGTACAGTGGCAGGATGATAACTGATTACAGCCTCAAATTTCTGGACTCAAGTGATCTCCTGCCTCGGCTTCCAGAGTAGCTAGGGCTACAGGTGCAAGGCACCACACTAGGCTATTTTTTAAAATTTTTTGTGGAGACTGGGTGTCTTTATGTTGTCCAGGCTGGTTTGAACTCCTGGTCTCAAGTAATCCTTCTGTTTCAGCCTTCCAAAGTGCTTGGGCTATAAGTGTGCACCACCACACCCTGCTTGATGCTCAAAATGTAATATTTAAAGTTTTAGAATTTAAGAACTTGAAGGAAATGTATCAACTGTCTACCCTGGTGCTTCTAAAATTTCATCGAAGGTAAGTCTTCTACTATGCTTGTTAAACACAGATCCTCCCAGCTACCTCCCCTGCGGATTCTGATTCTGTAAGTGAGGAATGAGGTCTGATAATGTATATTGTTAGTAAATGCCCATACTAATTATTCAGGGATATATACGGGAAGGCTGATAAAGTTCCAATTCTCACTTTTGTCTTGCTCAGGCATGCATAGTAAGTCTCACAGTGTCATAGTGAAGAGTAATATTCAGGTCTCCTCTGTTCAGTTTACATTTCTACTTCCTCATGCTCTAAGTTGTCTCACTGACAGACAAAATTGAACATATAACCAAAATTCTGGCAGAAGTAATATTACCAGTTTCACAAGTACCAATATCTTGTGTGTGTGTGTGTGTGTGTGTGTGTGTGTGTGTGGTGTGTGTGCGTGTTTGTGTGTGTGTGTGTGTGTGTGAGAGAGAGAGAGAGAGAGAGAGAGAGACAGAGAGAGAGAGAGACAGAGAGACAGGCAGACAGACACAGAGACAGGGTCTTACTCTGTCCCCCAAAGCTGGGTTGCGTGGTGATCATAGCTCACTGAAGCCTCGACCTCCAAGAATCAATCCTCTCGCCTCAGCCTCTTAAGTAGCTAAGTCTATAGGCATGTTTCACCACTCCCAGCTAGGCTGGTTTGTTTTGTAGAGACAGGGGACTCCCTATTTGCCCAGGCTGGTCTTGAATTCCTGGGTTCAAGCAATTCTCCCACCATGGCCTCCCAAAGTGCTGGAATTACAGGCATAAGCTAAACCACTATTACCAGTTTAAACATTAAAAAAATTTCATTTTACTATACTGCTGTGTTAGAGAAAATTTGTTTTCAAAGACCAAAATAAAAGAACAACTCACAAGTCCATAGGGTTTATTTGTAAATTTTTATACTTCAGGCTATTTTAGACAAATTGATTCATAAATAATTCTGTTTCTAAACTAATTTATAATATACATTAAAACAGCTCTGAGTGTTCAGCTATAGCTCTTTCAGTCTATTTAATTATCTAAGAATGAGATCTAATCCTATAGATGCATATTTGATGCATGTTCTTTAAAACTTGTCCAATTAAGAACACTGTTGGTGATTTAATAGGAAACAGATATCACTAGTTCCCTTTAATATGCCTCAGAAAACACCCCTTCAGAAATATGTGACTTTTTCTTCTTGTTTGGCAATGTATTTTAATTAAAATATGCATCAGCTCCAATATATCTAAATGTATTTGAATCTTCCTTCCTCCATGAAAATGTCAATAGCCTAAAAGACTTCTGTGGCAACTCCCTGAACATTTTTTGGGGCAATGTGAACAAAATAATATTGCTTATTTCTTTAACGGTCTTGAAAGGCCCAGACTTGAGTCAGTTGGAAAGCTGTTCAGTAAGAACCAACGGAGATATATTTGCAATACTTCAGGGATTTACAGCTTAATATATTTTTACTCTGATGAGCATAATAAGAACATTGTAGGTGTTGTGTTGGTGATAGTAGCCCAGGTTAGTCTTCTGAGATGGTTTTGTCCTTTCTTTCTTTCTTTTTTTTTTTCTTTTTTGCCAGAAAACTCAGATATACAGCAGTGATATTTTATTTAGTGAAACGCCAAAAAGAAAACATTATAATGGTAACTCTTCTGGTGCAGAGCACTAATTCACTGTCATTAGACATGCACTATTTTAAGCAAGCTCTTAATGCTTATGTATCAGCTATGTCATCAAGTGGAGAGGTAAACTGGTGCAGTAGAAGTGTTTTTAGATATAAGTAGGCTTATTTTTGAAGCCAGTTTCTGCTACTTACTACTTGAATGGCAAACTACTTAATTTCCTTGACTTTTAGTCATTCATCTGTAGGACAGGAAAAACAATGTCTATTATAGAGAATTGGTGTAAAGCTCAAATGTGAAGAATATATATACTTTCAGGAACATGGTAAGGATTTGGTAGCTAGTAGCTGAGGTGAAACCAATATTCTGCTTTAACTTTATCATCAGTGTATGAATTTTCTCATGTTCTCTCATATGTGTGTGTGTGTATGTACCCATAGACAGAAATTACTAAAATATGACTAAATTTCCACTTTTTTTCTATTATGTCACACCATAGGGAAATGACTAGAAGAATATTTCAAATGGACAGCATACAATTCCAATTATAATTGCCTTGTTTTCTAAGAAAAAGTATTAGATTATAAGTATATTTTATAAGTCCTGCAACTATAAACATAGGTGTGTAAATGTCAACTTTTCTCTAAGGAGAAGAGGCCTTTCCTCCCTGTCTCCTTCCTTACTGATGCCAGCTCTAGGTTGAGATCTCTGCTTCAGCTACCTGTCTGCATTACTGTTGCTTTACACATCACTGCTCCTCCAATAAAACCGAACTTCTCCACTACTGACATTAATACATGTATCCAGGGTTAAAACTGATGGTTTCAGAACTCACTGACTTATTTAAGTTTTTGCTCCTGCTGTATTTTTGCATCAGAGGTTTTCAGATACTATCCCGGAAGTCACAACATTTATAGAAAAGCTATTTTTAAATATTTAGCATTTTTAGAAAGTTCCAATAGCAGGAAGGATATAAAGTGCTTCATATTTCCAGAATATGATACCATGGAATTAATACTTATCTTGGTTTCTAACATAACATTTTTGTTATTGAACAAATCTGTGAATATTTCTATATATTCAAGTACTTTCTTTCTGAATATCTATTTGAATAGATGTAATTTATCTTGTTAATACCTTTAGTTTATGATTATTTGAAATATAAAGCATTATGCAATAAACATTTTAAGTTTTATTTTGTCTGTTTTTAAGTTTATGTGAGAGAAAATTTCTGGGTCTTTGAGATCTGTGTTGTGTGTTAAAATATTGATGAAAGTTATCCACTGAAATTCAAGGTGAACACTTTGAATTGCACTTCCAATAATGGTAGCTGAGTGAGTCAATTTTCTAGCACTTTGCCAATATCATTTATTATATAAAATTTCAGTATTTTACAAGTGATTGGGTGCTTTGCTTAGTTTTACTTTAAAGATGAATGATTTTGAGATATTTTAATGTGTTATTACATCATCTTTTACTTTTCAATATGCTTCTATGATCCAGTAAGCAACAATTTATTGGTAATAACTTAGTAGTAAATAGCAAGATATAGTTCTTTTTGTTTAAGAATAATCTGTTAAATTTGCCATCTCATGGATTATTGCTAGGCATAGTGTGAACTGATTTAAAAGTAGCATTTGGCAGTATGATCATGATGAAACATCTCCATTTTTTTCTGTGTCTGTGGCTTTTTCCTTTTAAAAAACCTTTTACTTTATGTCTGAGGGTACCATGTAAAGGTTTGCTACATAGTAAACTCATGGCATTGAAATTTACTGTACAGATTATTTCAACATCAAGGTATTCATCCCAGTGCCCAACAGGTATTTTTTTTTTGCTCTTCTTCCTCCTCCCACCCTTCATCCTCAAGTAGAATCCAGTGTCTGTTGCTCCCTTCTTTGTGTTAATAGTTCTTATTATTTAGCTTCTACTTATAAGTAGGATGCCCATAATGGCACAGAAAAGGGAGAAAATTCAAAATAGATTTTAAGACACATTACTCAATTTAATAGCATCAGAGAATAATTTCCTCAAACTATAAGACCAATCAAATGGATTTTTACAAATACAAATTATTTTTCTAGGTCTATCTATATTTTCTGCATGATCTTTTTTTTTTTTTTTTTTTTTTCCTCAGAAACACATGGACCATTGGACCATTGCAGAAATGTTAAGGAAGCTTTTCATCTAGGTATCAGAGAAATTTGTTTGGTCGGTCTTAATACTAAAAAGCAGCCCACGAAGTAGATTTGCTCTATCTGTTTTTCATATGAACTGAGATTTTCTTATTCACTAATGACATGCCTCCTTCCTCATTAGTTACTACAGAGACTGGGAACACCTTTCAAAACTATTAAATCTGTGCCATTCAGAAGCACTGACACTGAGTAAATTTTGTTCACTGTTAAGCTTTTACAAATTGAGCGCCGTTTTTGTTGAGTATTGATCACTACTTGACATAGAAACTATAAACTGAGACCAAGAGTATATGGAAGCATTGTTGCCTTGAAATAGTTGGAGAATTTGTTAGTTGCTATTAAAGTTTAAGGAACAATAAAATAGAGACAAGGGTGGAGCCAGGAACCAGGAAGTCAAGAGGATGAAGTGCACAGTGCTCCTCCTGCTATGAACAGTAAATTTTCAGTAAGTTTTGTTACAAATGCTTGATGGAAACAGATTTCTTGTACAAAATAATGTATGATAACAAAATTAAGAGATTAAGTCCTGCCTTTAGATAATCACAGAAACAAATATGACATGAGGGAATTATGGCATTTGGAAGATAAACTAAAAATGCTAAAACTAAGGAAGTAAGTCACAAGAACTTGTCATGAGAACACTTTTGACTTTAATGGACTTAACACTAAACTTGGGCCAGGTCTTTAAGAGCCCAAGTTGATATAGGAGCTACATAATCTCTTTCACTTTAGTGCAGCAAACTTTGTAACATCTAATAAATGACACTTGAACATTCCATACTTTCTACATTTTGAGAGGTAATAATTTAGGTCCATATAAATATACTTTCTAAACCTAGAATACTCTCCATTTGATCATAAGGTAGAGTCATTTTAATAAAGTACTAGAATAGGCCTTTAACTTAGTATTATTAAATCTATGTTTGTAAGACTGTGCTTTAGTTTTCTTATATGCCAGATGAATTAAGAAGCTTTATATTTTTATGCAATATAGAAATTATTATAAAACACAAAAATTAACTGCTCTTCAAAAATCCTGGTAAAATTTTGAAAATCTTGTAAAATATTTTTTTGGTATATGCATTTTTAGGGGATATTATGACTACATTTTTAATTTTGAGCATAATTAATAGCATATTTATATTTTTAACTCCATAATTTTTGATAGCTGTATTTTTTCTAGACAAGTCATGATTTCCATTTATATTTTGAGTTAATTGAACACATTTTATGTATTGTTATTATATTTTTAAACACCTTTTGCCGACAATTATATGCCCTATTTTTCATAAGGTTGTTTGTTTTTTCTCCCATTTTTCTATTTAAATAAACATTTCTAAGATTTATTTTTCGATTTAACTTTATTGCATAAGTTTATTGGATGTGTATTTTAATATATGTTTTTATGTTATATATTAAAACTGAGAAAATGTATTTTTTAGGCAATAAAATTATTAATAAAAAGTAGATAGTCTACAGGTAGCAATATAATTGCTAATAGAATTTTTCTATCGCTCTCTAAAATATATTTCATCCCAATAAGGTTTAAAGTATTTAATGAAATACTTCATAATGGCAGATTTTTAATAAAACAATTACCTATTAATATAAAGCTTTCAATTGTTGGATTTTAAAAGTTAAGGCCTGAAAATATGCTAATCAATGAAGAAAATGACATATTCTAATATTTACATGTCACTGCAAATCTTAGTTTGTATGCTAGTGTGTATGCACGTGTGTATACACATCCTACACATATAAAAGTAAATATTACACATGGAATAAAGATTAGCCTATTGTTATATATAAGCCAAACTTTATTCCATGTGTAATATTGACAAACATTTTATTTAAACATGCCAATTATTATATGATATAGTAGCAGATTGCCGTATTTGGGAAATTCAGCTATTATAAATTAAAATTTATTGTGAAATATAATACAACCTTTTCTAAAATTTCTTATTTTGTTGGAATGGAGACCTACCTACATCCACAAGTCTTTTCCTTCATTGACTTACTTTTGGAAGCTTTCTGTCAGGTAAAATGCAAGAAAATAGAATATCACTAAGCATAGTTTAGTTGCAGTGTGGCTAAAGACATGCAAAACTAACCCCTTATCACCCATCAAGATTAGATAGAAGACAGACAGACAGACAGACAGACAGACAGATAATATAGAGATACATGCAGTTTGGCAGGCCGAGGCAGGAGGATCATTTGAAGCCAGGAGTTCAAGACCAGCCTGGCCAACATGGTGTAACACCATCTCTACAAAAATACAAAAATTAGTGAGGCACAGTAGTACATGCCTGCAGTCCCAGCTACTCAGTAGGCTGAGGCAGGAGAATTGCTTGAACCCAATAGGTGGAGGTTGCAGTGAGATAAGACCACACCACTGAACTTCAGCCTGGGCAATAGAGTGAGACTCTGTCTTAAAGAAAAGAGAGAGAAAGATAGTGCCTGTCTTTTTTTCATTATTTTTGACCTTATAAGTTACTACATCAGTTAAGCTCCAAAATAAAATTCAAATGAATAAACAGTGCAGATATTAATAGAATGCTGATTTGATTCTTGCTGCTTAGGAAGGTTTTTTCTTAAACCTAGTAAACCTTACCTACAAGTAACCACAGCTATGTGCAGTAACAAAATGGATCTCCTTCCTAGATCTATTTTCAGCATAGCAGAAGTGATAAAATATATGCCATACAAGCAACTAAAATAAATTTTGTAATGAAGAAATAAGAAAAAGTTTTCTTGGTATGAAAAAATCAAAAATGCAATTATTGATATATTTCTAATTAACTCTCTACCTTTTTTTTTTTTTTTTTTTTTTTTTTTTTAGACAGAGTCTCACTCTGTCACCAGGCGCTAGGCTGGAGTGCAGTGGCACAATCTCAGCTCACTGCAACCTCCGCCTCCTGGTTTCAAGCAATTCTCCTGCCTCAGCCTCCCGAGTAGCTGGGATTACAGGCATGTGCCACCATGCCCAGCTAATTTTTTTTGTATTTTTTGGTAGAGACGGGGTTTCACCATGTTGGCCAGGATAGTCTCGATCTGTTGACCTTGTGATCCGCCCACCTCGGCCTCCCAAAGTGCTGGGATTACAGGCTTGAGCCACCACGCCCGGCTACAACTCTCTACCTTTAATAAAATAAATTACATTACAGTGTCTTATGAACATCAAGATAATAGATACATTTCAACATTCATGTTAAAAAACACTTTAACTTATATGCTTAAACACAGTTCTCTGAAAAATCATCTACAGTATTAGAAAATGTTAGTGTGCTAAGAATCAATGAAGAATAGAAGAACACTGCCTGTCTTCTTTACCTTTCCTTATGTATATTTATCTCTTGAAAACTCAGTCTCTGCTGTTGATTCATCTCCAATAATCTCCACTATTTATTGCTCCACTATTTATTTTTCAAGTCTTGTGTTAGAATATATTGTTTTTTGTTGAGAGTAATCATAAGAATAATATTAATTCATTATTATAATTTCTAACATTTTAAAATAAAGTGTGGCTTACCATCAATTGTGTTTTTGTTTCTACTTGCATGTCTTATATCTTTCAAACTTAACTTCTCACAGAGTGGTATCTTTTATCAATTTACTAACATAAACCGTGGTTTAAAATATTATATTCATTCAATACGTGCTGATTGTAAAATTAAGTTCATTCATCTTTTAAAACTTTTTAAAAAAGGAATATGATATATTTAAGATGAGAAATATTTTTTCATAGCAAATATTTGAGGAACAATCATTCTATAATGACAAGCTATAGTCAACTTGGGTTATAATGCATTCTGCCAAATCCTTAAAGTATACAATATATTAGCAAGTTGCAATTTGGTTCACATTATTTAACAATGCATTGGAACTACTAAAAAAAAGTACTATTTTTTCTCAATAAGTACAGAACACTGGGGAAAGGACGTGCTGAAGTGATGTCTGCCAGTCATAGGGTTTCTAATGATGGCTTCACCACAGGAAACTTTTGTTCCTGGAAGCAGCTATTACTATTCACAGTTCTGGTAGCTCATGCCAGCCCAGTAAAACTTGGGCATGTTATAATCAATGGAAGCTGAAACAGTTAATAACATTAAAATTTAATTTGGAGAAAGGTGTAAGAAACCAATGCTTTAGCATATCTCTTGGCATACTGCTGCCCAAGTATATTAAAAAATGAATGTTTAATCGGGTAAGTAATAATTCTGCAAGGGGAATAATATAAAACACATCAATTTCCTCCCTAGATTCAACTGTACTGAAACAATAATTGCCATATAATAGTCACTTAACAACATGAATGAAGCAGGGATAAGGGCATAATATGCTTCCATGTGAAAATCAAATAGAGAAGTGATTAAAAAATAGAACTTAAGGTATGCATAATCTATTTTAGAACGAATTATTTTCCAACATTGCAGAAGTGAAATCTGACATTCCAAAGGAATCTTATGCTAATTTTCACCTTCTTTGAACATTATCATTTTTTATATTTAAAAACTTACTTTGTTGCATTTTCTCTCTGTAATAACAGTATACATTTTTAGACTCTACTTAAAAAATTAATATTATATAATAAGCATGTTTGTGTTTGCTATAAACTTAATAACAAATCTGAGCAATAGTAAAACATAAAATCAAGAAGGTATCTTTCTCAGTATATAATTGCCTTAATTACAATTTTTGTTTTGAAATTATTTCAGATTCTTAAGATAACAGAGTTTCAGTCAAAAGGTAACAGAGAGTTCCCGTGTACACCATATTCAGCCTCCCACAATGGTAACATCTTGCAAATCTATAACAGAAAGGCACAACAAGGATACTGACATTGAATAGTAAAGCAGAACATTTTCATCACCAGCAGGATCCCTCATGTTGCCCTTTGCAGCCCCATCTGTTTCCTGCCTGATTCCACCCACTCCATGATCCCTGACAACCACTAACTTCTTTTCCATTTCTATATTTTTGTCATTTCAAAAATGTTATAGTTCAAATAACAAAAACATAACTTTGGGGTATTAGATTTTTTTTTTCATTCAGAATAATGTTCCAGAGATTCCTCCAGGTCCTTGAATGTTTTAATAGTAATCTGTACAACAAACTCCCACGGCACAAGTTTACCTATGTAACAAACTTGCACTTGTACTTCTGAACTGAAAACAAAAGAAATTTTAAAAAAGTTCATTCCCTTTTACTGCTGATTCATATTCCATAGTGCCAGTGTACCCCAGTTGTTTAACCATGTATCTACTGATAAACATTTGAGCTGTTTCCAAGATTTCACAATCACAAACAAAAATGCTATAAACATTCATGTATAGGTTTTTGTCTTCATTTATCAAGGATGAATGCCCAAGTGTAGAATAACTGAGTCATGTGATAGTTAGATGGTTAATTTCATTGAAACAAATATTCCAAATAGCTATATCAATTTAGAAATGGCTGTGCCAATTCATATTCCCACCAATACGGCATGAATGGTCCAACAATATGCTGAATAAGACTGATGAGAATAGACATCACTACTTTGTTCCTGATCATAGGAGGAAATCAAAGTTTTCCACCATCAAGCATGATGCTAGCTATCAGTTTGTTGTAGACATTTTCCACCAAGTTGAGGAAGTTTCTCTCTTCTATTCCTTTTCTGAGAGGCTTAATCATAGATGTGTGCTGAAATTTTAAAATGCTTTTTTTCTGAATCAATAAATATGACCACGTGATATTTCATCTTTACTCAGTTCACCTGGTAGGTTACACTGACTAATTTCCAAACATTGAACCAGTTTTGAGTCCCTGGTAGAAACTCTACTTGCTCATGGTTCATAATGCTTTTTAAATTTTGCAGAATTCTCTTTGCTAACATTTAGTAATGAATTTTGGGGTCTATATTCTATCAGGGATATTGGTCTACACTTTCAGACCAGTTTTTGGCACTGCTTTTGTCTGGGTTTGTTATCAGGTTAATAACAGTGTCATAAAATAAACTGAGGTGTGCTTCCTCTTCTATTTTCTGGAAGTGATTATGTAGAATACCTGTTAATTCTTACTTGAGTATTTAGTGAAATATTCAGTGCAATCACCTTGCACAAGATATTTTATTGGTGATATTTGCAAATTAAATATTCAAATTCCTTACGGCTATTCAAATATGCTGTTTCAATCTGGGTGAGCTATGATAATTTGAGTTTTTAAAATAATTGGTCTATTTCAAATAAGTTGCATGGAAAGTTGCTCCTATTATTTCCCTTTTTAATCCTCTTGATGTCTGCAAAGCTCAAGGTGATTTGATTTCATTCCTTATATTGGTAATTTGTGTCTTCTCTCTCTTTTTATGGACAGTCTTATTAGAAATTTGTCAATTTTATCAATTTTTAAAAATGCAAATGTCTTTACATTGTTGTATCTTGTTTTTTTTTTTTTCATTTTCAATTTTATTGATTTTAACTGTCTAAATTGATTAAATTCCTTCATTCTGCTTCTGTAGGCTTATTTTGCTCTTCATTTCTAGAATCTTTACATAGGAGCTGAAATTATTGATGTGGGATCTTTTTTCTAACCTAGTCATTTAGTATTGTAACTTTTCTTCTCAATACTATTTTCATGAGTTTCAGAAAATGTTTTATGTTGTAGTTTAATTTTTATTATTCTATTTTGATTTATCTATATTAATTTTAATACATCTCTTTGTATAGTATTTTGGAGGTTACTCTGAATGTTATACTATATACAGAACTTATCACATTCTACTAGTGACATTTTATCAGTTTGAATTAAATGTAGAAAGTTCCCTCCTTGTATATCCCTTTATCTTTCCTTATTTATAATGTAATCGTCTTAAGTATCCTTTCTGCTTACATATAATTGTCTTAAATATCTTTGCCCCTTACATTTAGATCCATATTAGTGTTGTAATTTTTGCTTCACCTATAAAATACAATTTAGAAAACTCAAGAGAAGATGGGAAAATTTATTAGATGTACCCATATTATCACTTACAGTGTTCATTCTTGATATATTCAGTTCCCTTTTATGATTTTATTTCGACTTAGAGAACTACCTTTAGCTACTTTTAGGATTGATTTATTAGAGAAAATTTCTTCTTTTTGTCCTCCATCTGATGATATCTGAAGTTTCCCTTCATTTCTGAATGTTTTAAGTCAAAACAGGATTCTAGGTTATATTTTTCTTCTTTATTCCTCAGAAGAGGAATAAATTCCTCATGGTTGTCATGGTTTCTGGTGAGAAAGCTGTCATCAAATTCTTTCATTCTATACACAAGATGTCATTTCTCTCCAACTGCTTTTATAAATTATTTTTGTTTGATTTTTAGTTTCTAGAAGCTTCACTGTATGTGTCTAGTTTTGGATTTCTTTGGATTTTCCTTGTTTTATATTAGTTCAACTTCTTGAATCTGTTAGTATATGAGTTTTCCTTGTTTGTTTTTCTACAAAATGTAAAAAGTTTTTATCTACTTTTCCTTCCAGTAATTTTCAGCCCCATCCACTTTCTTCTTTTCTTTAAAAACTAGTCATGACATGGATGATAGATCTATTGGTTGAATTGTATGGGCCCCTGAACTTCTGTTATTTTTTCCCCACTCTGTTTTCTTTTCATTGCTCAGAATTTCTATCTTTGAGCTTACTGATTAATTCTAAATTCCCTTTCATTCTTCTATCTTTGAGTTTACTAATTCTTTCTTATATACTCACTATTCTGCTGTTGAACTCACTCATTGAGTTTATTTCTTTAATTACATTTTTGTCAGGTAAAATTGTACATGTAAGGCAAAGTTTGTTTCTAGAGATTATATTTTACATTCAGTTTGAGATCTTCTTGAATATTTATAAGATGAGTGATTTTATATTCAAACTTGATTATTTGGGATAGTATGTTGTTGGACACAATGCTCTGTTTAAACTTTCTGTCTTAGTTTTTTTCCTCTGGCACCACAAGAGCAAGAGAAAGGGTATGTGCTGCCTCACTGATTCCTAGCACCAGTAGAAGTGCAGGGTCCTCTCCACTAAAACCTGAGGTAAAATTCTCATTGCTCCTGGATTGGGGTGAGGGATCTGGGTCCACACTAGGGTAGATCTCCATTGACAGCTTCCTAGTTGAGAGGTTTGAAGTTCTTCGCTGCTACTCTTTATATGACCTTCACTGATATTGCAGCAGGGGACTCCTTCCCACCAGGCTAGAATGAAAATCCCAACATTTTACTCAATTCTCCATAACATCACTTTGTGCAAGGTTTTTAATTGTACCTAGTGGCAGGAATAAAGAAAAGTACTTCTTCTCCATCTTCCTAGAAGTCTGTATAATGGATTTCAATTATCCTTGTATAACTTTTCTATTTGTTTTTTAAAACAAATAACTGTAGCTTATCTGAAAGTAATATAATTCTGACATGTTTGGTCCAGCTCCTTTTCTGCTCCAGATTCTGGGTCCACTGTCAAGCTTTCTTCTTAGATCGTTCAAAACATTAATTACTACTCCAAGTGTATCTCTGCCTCACCACCATTATGGCAAGAGGTTTTGTTCTTTTTTCCACAAATAGATTTACATGTAAAGAGACAGATGACTGACAGATGGATAGATAGATAGATAGATAGATAGATAGATAGATAGATAGATAGATGTTTCCATTAAAAAGTGACAAAATAGCTTCACCTTTAGCTAGGTAGAACCTGGAAATTCAATTGCCTAACTGTCTTGCTCTTTGCTCTTTGCTCTTTCAGATAGATATTCCTGTTGTCATGTGTTCCTGGAATAAAAATAATGTTTTCTTCTGGAAAATAAGGCAGTCTTCCTACCTCTGTCTTCTAAGGAGCTGATTCCAAGAATTTGGAAGCAACTGAATATTTCTTTTTTAAAAAAATATTTCCAATGTTGTACATTGTTTTCATCTTTTTGTGACACTTTAAAGGATTATAAATTAGTCTACTCTAAAGACACATTCACATGTACTGCAGCACTGTTCACAATAACAAAGACTTGCAAGCAACCAAATGTCTATCGATTATAGATTGAATAAAGACAACATGGCACATATACATCATGGAATACTATGCAGCCATAAAAAGATGAGTTCATGCCCTTTGTATGAACATGGATGAAGCTGGAGACCATCATTCTCAGTAAACTAACACAGGAACAGAAAACCAAACACCATGTTTTCACTCATAAGTAGAAGTTGAACAATGAGAACACAGGGAGGGAAAAATCACATATCAGGGCCTGTCAGGAGGTGGGAGGTTAAGGGAGGGATAGCATTAGGAGAAATATATAATGTTGATGACAGATTGATGGGTGCAGCAAAACACCATGGAATGTGTATACCCTAGTAACAAATTTGCATGTTCTTCACATGTACCCCAGAACTTAAAGTATAATAAAAAATTAATTAAGAAATATTAAAGCATTGTCATTTTCATGTAAATACAATTGCCATGATTATGAGAAAAATGATATATTTTTCATTTCAAATCCCACTCTCTGAAATTTTACTTCAGTTGCAAATATCTGCACTCATATATGCTTCTTGACCTAGTCACATCAAAGAAAAGAAAACATTAACACACTAAAAAGAAAATTTAAACCAAATTAATGGGCCTTTGCAAGGAAGAAATACTGTCTTCCAGTTAATTTCAAATGTTAAGCAGATCAATCACTGTTAAATTACAATAAACGTTAAGAGAGGTAGCAGGTTGTAGGAGCTAGCCAGACAGGTACAGTATGTAAATGAACATAATTCGCTGCAGAAACTGGACACCCAGTCCTAGGGCATCATTATTCACAGAACAAAAATACGATGCAGAGTATTTTACTCATTTCTCACTATAAATACACAGAATAGAAAAGTACCAAAGTTAGAGACAGTCTAAGTAAATATTTAGTTAAGAAAAAAACACTAAGAAGTAATATTTTACTCATTTCTCACTATAAATACACAGAATAGAAAAGTAACAAAGTTAGAGACAGTCTAAGTAAATATTTAGTTAAGAAAAAAACACTAAGAAGTAGTGATAGGTTTCTGTATTAATTGTCCTCTGTAAGATATTTTTTCTGTCCATATTCAAAAAAGCATTTTGATACCTTCAGAAACTTTGCTGAAAGTGCACATTAGGATAGCTCTTCTCAAAACGACAAATTTAAGTCAATTAATTGTTTTTAATCACCTACAAAATTTAGCAACCATAATTTCTCACACCTGAAGCCAATATTACACTTGTAATATTTGGCAGCAATTTTTATGAGAAATCAATTTTTTTACATAACATTAATATGTTGACATGTTATGCCTCTTCTCTATTTCTAGTTCTGTTAGTGTACGGCAAAATTTCACTACTAATATGGCAATAGCCTGGGTTGTTTTCTATTTTATGACACACATCCAAAAGATTAGAATTTTACTTTAACAAAAATGAGTAACCTACTGTTGTACAAAGAGCTCAGTTATGTGGGAAATTATAAACATATATATTTTTTAAAACATCACATAATTAAATTGCAATATTAAATTACAATATTGTCAAACTTAAAGCACACGTTGTATACTCCTTCTTTGATTATATTTATCTCTACACAATTGATAGGAAATTGTTTACCTTTGAACAAAAGATAACTACCTATTTTTCATGGTAGTTAGTACATGTCTTGATTTCTTATAATCTTTTTGTTACCCAGGGAATATTTCAGTAAAGCTGTTGACTTCAGTAAAGTAGTTTCATTGCTCGAATACTGTGAAATGCATATCACATCAATTCCTAGTGTGTGAACTTCTTTCTTCTGCAGAGATTTATGTCTTCTCTACTTAATGTGAAATAGGAGAATTCATCTATGACAGATTCATACCATATACAGAAAACTGAGCTGCTACCAACCTCTACTATGTGATCAAATTTAGGTTAAGAGATGCCTGGTGGCTGCAAGGACTTTTGCAAAGAAGATTGTTAACTAGTTATGTACCTGGCATGACAACAGTCAACCACACATTTGTACTAATGAATATTTTTCATATTCAATATTGAGTTGCTTTCTCAATATTCTGAGACATTTTTGTCATTGCATTCTTAATATAAAAAGATCCAGGCCCTCATTAGAATTGTATAAATTTCATACCTGACATGAAATTAAGAAAAAATTCTTGGCATACTCTTCCAAGGTTACCTGCTCTTCTTTACACAGAATATGCAAATTGGATTAGAAAAGAAAGTATTAATGTGGTTAATATAATGCAAGCTTCAGTAAATATGAAATTATTAGTAGATATGATGAAGTATGCGTTTTCCATGCTGTACAATTTCTGTTGTGAGCATTTTGTTTTTCAATTTGTTTTATGGGTGGGGGTCTTGCTTTGCCATCCAGGCTAGAATGGAGTGGCGCAATTATGGTTCACTGCAGCCTTGAACTCCTGAGCTAAAGTGGTCCTTCCACCTCAGCCACCTAAGTAGCTGGGACTACAGATGTTGCCTCCACACCCAGGCTAACTTTTAAATTATTTTTTTACAGACAAGTTTTCACTATTTTGTCCAGGTTGAGTAAGCATATAAAATATTCACCTTTTTAAAAAATATCATTTACACTTAAAAATGCCATATCATTTTTGTTATGCTGCTAGCAGTAGTCACAAGTTACACACTACACTTTAGCTTAAATTTTAATTAAAATGAAATTAAACCAAAAAATTCAGTTCCTGCATCATGCTAGTAACATATGAAGTACTCAGTAAGCACATGGAATAATTACCACTGCATCAAACAGCCTCAAATTAGGGCATTTTTTTTGAAATCCCGGCCAGTCTCTCTTTTTTTTGAAATCCCAGCCAGTAAACCATAAGCATAACAATTCTTAGGTTCTCATATTGCTGAGATGATCATCGTTGAGTTTCTTTATGAGTACTCTATAAATTACTGAAACACTAAATATAGTTTGAGGTGGGGGAGTAGGGGAGTAATACCATGCAAAAACACTGTGACCAAGAACACATGTGAGTTTATTTATTATATGAGTGAACTTACATTTTTCAAAATTAACTAATAGTACAGATGGGAGGGAAATCCCCACTCATCTCATACACTGATCTAATTTCTTAGTCTCAGCAAACTAGATTCAAATGTAGACCTTACTTGTACACATAATACTTCTGTTTGGATTCCTCTATGTTGTATGTTTCACACAGAACAAAAACAACAACAACAAAAAAATAGACATACCAAATTATTCACTACATGCCAAAGAAGCCATTGCAAATGCAGGATATTCTGCAGTATCAATTTTTGACAATGAAAAATTTGTGAATGAATTATACCATCTGGGATATGAGAAAGCACACAATGTATTAAGAAGGCAGGACAGGACTTCAGTAACTAGGTCATGTTAAGATTATACTAACATCTGTGTGTGTGTTAGCGTCACTGCAAATTACTCCTCTCTCTTAATTCAGAATTTCAAAACATTAAAAGAGACAGCATGGTATAGAGTCATATGTACCAAATAAATTCCATACAAGGTGCAATATCTAGCCTTGTGTCATTGAATAAGTCTGGTTGGCCATTCTGGGCCTTAGTTTTCTCTTATTTAAAATAGGTTTTCTCTTTGATTGTCAGTTTTATCCTCCAATCCCCTGTTCCAACATAACCAACCTACAGAATCAACTTCCATTAATCACTTATATGAGAAAGCTGATATTTACAATGGGAAGAAGCTGAAGACGTCCTCCTTCTCTGCTCTGGCCCAAATTCTATTTCTGGCCTGCCTCATATCTTTCAGTTAATAACCACCTAATTCCTTGCACTACTATCTTATGTAATAATACAGCATCATTGACCAGCAAAAAAAAAAAAAAAAAATACAAAAAACAAAAACAAACAAAAACAAAACAGAAAATGCCAAAATCTTGAAATTTATAAAACAAGTACTAGGTTTTTTTTTTTTTTAATATTTAGAAGAAATTTCAGATACCATTCAGTGAAATATCCTAATTTTACAGAGGAGTCAGCTGAGACCTAGAAAATCAGAATCCTCAGAACCAAAAATTGCTTATGACCCTATTCAGTTCTTTCTCATCAACATATTTCTCTGCTTCATACTGATCTGCATCACACATCAGCCATTTTTATGAATTATCATTTTTATAAAGAAATATTAGAATTTCTTTATAAATCATAGCACATATGCAGTCCAGCATGTATGCCCACTTCATATTCAACATGTATAAAATCATAAGTACTTGCATTATTTGGATTGAATTATTTGAGCTTTAGTTTTTTTTTCCCTTTATGATCCTATAGCCATATGCTGAAGGGCAAGTAAGACACACCTGGGGAAAGCCCATACCTAACTCATTCCAGCACACCTGCTTGACTCCTTCTACTTAAATGCCCTGTATTCCTGCTGACTACAATTTTACTAATCCTCTGACCTCATAAAGACTGCCAGAGGCTGGCATGCGTGATCGGCATGAAAGCAAATGTGCCATATTGTTTAGCATCTGTTCCTAACTCCCCATGAAGTTTTCTTTGCAAATAGCACAGGGCTGTCAGCTTCAATCAGCTTGGTAGTGAACTCCAGTAAGATACATTAGCCCTCATCCAGGATTGTAACTTCAATGATCACACCTACGTAGGAAAGCACTTGGGTATGCAATGGAGAGGTTTTTGATTATGTAATCATATTATAAAAAGAGAAATTCCCTAGTTTCGCCCTAATATTTCTATCAGTTTCATGAGATCTGAAAGTTAAATCTATCTCTCAGGACAAATAGCACAATTTTAGCAACTATTGTATGTCTATCTTCCTCCTTAAAATGCTTCTCTGGAGTTCCTGATAAACTCTTTTGACTTTAACTCCTAAAGAAGCCCCTTAATCTCATCTCTATTGCAAAGAATAATAAAATTTAAATGTATCGGTGTGCATTTGTTGAAACAAATTTCTAAAATATGTAATGCACTCTGAAATTGGATCCATTTGAGTTTATCAGGTATTATAATTAAAGAAAGATAATTTTATACATCAAGAAAAATGACTGACTTTAGGCTTTTAACACATAAACAAATTTAAATATTTAAACATCCTTAATCTGACAAATGCTTAATCTGAAAGACACTAAATAAATATTTCCACATTTTCCAGTGTACAACAACATTCATTTGCATATTATGGTATTATAGATAATCATTTGAACCCCCAGAAAAATTACATGCCTATTCTTAAGAGGTCTAAGCTAAAAATTACAGGGAAGATTTTTTTTTAATGTATTACCCTAAAATAAAGTAATGCCTTTCTGTCTTTCAGTCAGTCTCAAAATATAAGTAATCATATGGATTTTTTAAAATAACTATGACTTGCTCACAGATCATACATTAAACAAATGATAATATTATGAATAATTTAAGCTTTATTTTTCTGTCAAGAAGAATCTTACATCTGATCATGTTTTTGTTAATAGTTTCAATTAAATTGATCAAATATTTTCTGAGCACTTCTGCCTTCACATTCACATTTTAGAGCATTCTTGAATGTTTGGCTATCATTTAAATGTATCTCATACAGAAGTGCTCTTGTAACTTTTTTGAAAGTACAATGAGATCGACACGCAGCAGTAAAACTGTATGGTTTACTACTAAATATTTTAGTAGTAAAATGAATCTTCAAAAAGTAGTCAAATAACTTTGGCACTCTATAGGTTAAAATATTTTTATCAAGAATGATTTATATGCCTGGCACAGCAGTGTTTGCCTATAGTCCCACCTACCTACTGGAGGCTGAGGCTGGACCATCACTTCAGCCCAGGAGCTCAAGTCCAACCTGGGCAACATAGTGACATCACATCTCTTTTAAAAAACAATGATTTCTAATAATTACCATAGTGGTAACATTAACAGGTCAATTCACTTCTATAGAAAAATCCATTGCTTGATCATAATGGATAAGTGAGGCTCTAGGACACATGTAAAAATGATAGCGATAGGAGGCAGACAAGGGAGAAGTTCTTGGTGAAACTCGACCTTCAAGCCCAGGACAGGGTGAAGCCTGAACACCAAACTACCAGTTCCAGATAGAGTCTATTGACCAGACTGAGAACTTCCATTCTTATTTGGTGTACTGAGTCCCTAATTAGTACCCTGACCTTCACTTCAGCCCTGGATTGTTTCTTTAAACTATTGTACCTCTTTTAAATGTTGCTTTTTTCAATCCTATTTATAAACGAACCCTCATGAATTTCCCCATTCTAAGCTCATAAAACCCCTAGACGCAGCCTCTTAGCTGACAACCCACTTTCCCATCCCCTCTCACTGCTGAAAGCCTTCTTCCTGTTGGTTGATAAAAATTCTACTCTGCCTTACTTTCCAGTGTCTGCATACCTCATTCCTCTTCGTCACAAGACAAGAACTTGAAACTCACTAAAATGTGGGAGTGAAAAAGCTGAAACATCCCTTCCTGCTTGCTGAGCTACTGGGGTGAAGAAACCACTAGGCACCACTCCCTCCTACTCACCAAACTGCAGGGGTGAAGAAGCCACAAAGAGAAGACCTGAGATTTCCCAGAATCTAGCAGTCCAGAAGTTCCCAAAAATATAAGAATTCTAAAATAACCCTGATAGTTATGACAGGATACACAGGATAGCCATTAAGATAATGCAGAGTAACTTGATATGTCAGTTACCAAGTTCATTCTTTTTTTCCCTACCCCTCAATCCTAAATATTGTCTTCTTCTCTATTTGTTTATTTCCTTTTTTATTCAAATCCTAATCATATCTCAAACTTCTAAGATCATCCATTAGGATTGCCTAGGAGACTGTAATTTGATTAGTGCAATTAATATTATCATATATAAAGAATAAAGAGATTAAATAAGTTTGATAAGTATTTGGGTCCCTAAATAAGAATTTACTGGGATCCATGAAACCAGCCTTAGTTTAATAGAATATCATAATTAAATTTTCAGGAATAAAACATAATTTAAAACAGGGCTAATAATGTCAAACAAAGAAACATAAAATTAGTTATTTTAATGGTTTCAAAATAGAAAATCGTTTTTCTTTAGCAATCAGTAGATTTTACAAATCTTTCCATGTTGTTCCTTTAGTTAAACTTAAAGAACATATTAAAAATAATGTGGAAGTATCAGAATGGTATTTTATAAAGACCTGAAGATCAAGATATGTCTGTGTGATCAAAGTAAAGCACTAAAAATCAGAGGTATCCAGATTACAGAGAAGAAATTAATTTGAGACCCAGAATCTGAAAAAATTTCCAGGCAAGTATGTATTTACTTTTCAGCAGCAGAAGCTGGTTAGAGTAAACCTTCAAGTAAAGCTAAATGGAGTCTTAGTAAAGCTAACTAGTAGTCTTTAGCAGGTAGAACGTGGAGAATGGACTTTGTAGCCACCAATAACAGAATATCTCCCTGTGTCTCATGGATTACTACACAGATTTGCTGAATGAGAGAGACAAACACTGAACTGACTTGGAATTTTAAAATCACGGCAGTTCTTACGCTTTGTGAGAGCAAGTGGAATAGCATATCCTTCCTAGGAAATGGTAATACACAAAAAAATAAGAGGGAACTCTCACCATCTGTATTTTGTAGCTGGCTGATTGACAGTTTAGGGAAAATTGGCCTAGTATTTGTATGCTTTACAGTGAAAACTTGCTCTGTGTGTGTGTGTGTGTGTTGTCTGTAGTGGGTGTTTCCATAAGGGAATAAGTGAAAAGGAAGTCTAAGTTATTTCATTTAAATTGACTGCAAAAACATGAAGAAAGTCCCAACTCACTACTGATAATTTGAAAGACAACTTTCATCTTTTTGCTCTGAGCTCACTTGGAATGTCAGATAATGTTATTTTGTAAACAACTCAATCTACAACATTCAATCTTTGCCAGTTCTTACAGAAAGCAGAACAAATATATTTTTCTCTACAACCACATTGCATTACTTTCTTTTCAAAATTTTTGTTTATGTACATCCAATGTATCTTTGTAAAATTTGAGAATTTGTTTCATTTATGTATTAGCAACACTAAAAAAATTGGACCTATTCTGATCAAATTAAAATATTCAGAGGCCCAGTGGAGATCTTTAATATTTAAAGAGTTTATTGAATTATATTCATTATTGACTGGGATTTTTAATAACATTCTATGTTAGTGAGTAATGTGGAAGAAAAACTTAATTACATTAAATTATCCTGAGATAGCAAATGGAAAATTCAGATACATTCTAAATGTGATTATTATTTCAAGAAACTCTTGAAGACATAATTCTGAGTCTGTAGGTGCAAAATTTGGAAGACTGGAGAGGATTTCAATCTAGGATCAGCTAGGCTCATTTCTGGTATCTAAGTGTACTGTTTTATCCATCAACATAATGTTTTCTACTTTTACATTATAGTTTCTGTAATCCATGGCAGATGATTAGTTTAAACCACATTTATCAAAATACATTTTTCCTCCAAGCAAGAATAATTATTAAATTTACATGAAGAGTGCTCAGAAAAGTTTTGGAAGAATTTCTATATAAGATATGGTTATACAGCCCTCAATTTTCATGCTGTCATAATGAGTAAATGCCCTCAAAATGACGGCATGTTGGCAAAGCTGTGAAAATGAAAATGAGAGCAAGCACAATGTAGAAAGACATCTGAGGAGTGAGGGGATGCAGGTCCTGTGAGCAAGGCTCATTCTGCTAGGAGTGTGTGCTCAACAAAGGGCAGTAACTCCACAGGAGCTGAGCAATAGATTTAAGGATGTAGTCAGACAAATGTGAACTGGGTTAAAAGATCCCAATATATCCTGAGAGAATCTAGCCACTTGGAATCAGAAACCAGAACTGCAATGTTGAGACCAGAGAAGTCTTAAGATGCCAGGGGAAAGCTGTCATTATAAGGTATTGGGAACTATGAGGGAGAAGAGAAGAGCTGGCTGGCACAGAGAAGAGGGAAGCAGGTACAGAAAGAGAAGAAAGGCTCATTGGAGTTCATGAAAATGGTGGGGAGAGAAGCTGTTTTGCAGATCACTTTCCATCTAAACTCTCTCGAATTTTTTAATATTTGAGAGGAGATGAGTGACTATTTCTTCTCACTGTAAAGTTTCTGAGTAGAACCGTATATTTAGTTTGCAGCATTGTCATCTTGCATTATTAACCTTCACTCTTTTCTTCTTCTTTTGTTATCTAATAAACAACGAAATCATTTTTGATCATCTAATGTATGAGGAACAATTTACAGAGATGGGAAATTAACCAAATATGAATCAGTCTTATTTTTGAGGTGCTCATTATCTAGGACAGGAGACTGTTGAGCAAATAGCTAATTACAGAAGGGAGGAGGAACCTTAATCAAAATTGGCCATCTGCCTGCATGGGAGGGAAAAGGGTACAAGAGTAAGAGTATACAATTCTGTCACCTTCAAACTGAGTATAAACTTATGGAAAGAAAGTACAATTTGTATGCCCTTTTCAATATCCGGTGCACATCACAGAACCCTAAATATTTTAGGCTGATATTAATAACATTGTGATTTTTGAAAATTTTTGCTCAAACCATCCAATACTGTACCATCTGATGAATAAGCATAAGGGAAGGAATGTAGTTTCTCAGTTCAACATTACTATTCTTAGTTATTTTACACTTGAAGTTGAATCAATAATGTGAAAATAGCATACCTTTTCAATAAAGTCTCTGGACCTTCTAGGTTTGCTTAGTATTATTCTGTGATTTTTATTAGTATAAAAACTTAATTCAATAATTTGTACCTGCTTTTCTGCGTCTGTTTATGCATTAACTGTACATAAACATTTGATTCAACTAAAGCAGTATGAACATTTTTTTAGGGCTCAAATGATATCATTGAAATTTTGAGTTATTTAGATTTGATTACTTAAATGAGATTATTAAAGATTTCAAATGTCTGTGTTTTTTAAAAATGCATTGGTTTCTTATTTTTAATTGTAAGCTGTCTATGTGGGCTAAAAGGAAGTTTAATATATTTCCATGAACAGTAAAAACATAGTCTGGTTGCTTTCTCCTAAAAACTCTATGTAACAAAACATGCATCTAAGAATATTATTAGTAAAGTAAATGCAATGGTCCATAATGTGGAAAAAAGAATACATCTGGCAAAAGGTCACATCATGGTTTTCACCTGATTAGCAATGACAATCTTTATTATTTCCTCCTGTGCCCCACATAAGCTGTAATTAAAATTATTTCATCTACCCCAAAATACTACATAAATATGTAGGAAAGAAATCCTATTATTATTAAACTTCTTTGGCTTCATAACTTTTATGAAAAGAAAAATAAAATTTATTAGATTTACATAAGTCACTTAATTTTTGCTTTCATTTCTAAATATTATCTTATTATTCTATTATTCTAAGATTGCAAACAATTTTATTAAGATGAGTGGTACCGAAATTTCTAAAGATATTCCTGGAACCATTTTGGGGAATGGATTAGGGATATAGGAGAACAAAGCAATAGATAATTGTATTTTAATTATCTAAGTTAGAGAAATATTTATGAAGTAATATTAAAAACCATGGTGGTTATGTAAAACATTATCATTCAGGGAATCTGTGTGAGGGTACATGCGAACTCTGTACTATTTTACAAATTACTGGTGATCTTACATAATTTCAAAATATAAAATAATAAAATGATCAATGATCTTGGGTGGTAAAGGATAGCTTTGACAGATTACAGTTTAAAATGAACAAAACTGGGGAAATACCCTCATATTAAATACATTCAAAATAAACATTAAGTCTCAAAATAGTCTAGAAATTCTGCATTTTGTTTAGAGTATATACATGAAAAATGTTTTGGAGTATATCACATTTTTGTCTTGCAATTATACTCTAAAGGAAAGGTACATTTCTAGCCAAGGATGCTGTGTCAAATACGGCACAGATAAAAGAAACAATTCATTTATGTTGATAAGAAAATATATCTTTCAAAAAGTAAAAGGAATTATTAAATTATGCTCAAAATTACTATAAAGTCAGAAAAAGTGATCTTGAAATCATTGATTTTATGACTTCTGTATTACAATGTAAACATACAACACAAAGACAAAATGCTGTCTAAATTTGATCTAAAATTAAAGTTCTGTTATTTGAACTAGATGTACGTTTGATTTCATGGTTCAAACAGAATAAAACTAGCATATAGAAATTATTACTAAATAAAATTTTAAATGAAAATAGAACTGACAGGAATTTTAGAGGAATTTCTGTAATCTAAGCCAACTGAAAAATCTCCAAAAAGTCTTCAACTGGTGATTTTTTTCCTTGGATAGCATGGAAATAGAAGCACTTAAACATCATTCCTTTGACCCTCGTATATGCTGCTCAAAGCAGTTTGTGTGTCTATGTATAAGTATAGAAGATCATCATGAGCATTTTTTTTTTTTTTTTTTTTTTTTTGAGACGGAGTTTCGCTCTTGTTACCCAGGCTGGAGTGCAATGGCGCGATCTCGGCTCACTGCAACCTCCGCCTCCTGGGCTCAGGCAATTCTCCTGCCTCAGCCTCCTAAGTAGCTGGGATTACAGGCACGCACCACCATGCCCAGCTAACTTTTTGTATTTTTAGTAGAGACGGGGTTTCACCTTGTTGACCAGGATGGTCTCGATCTCTCGACCTCGTAATCCACCCGCCTCGGCCTCCCAAAGTGCTGGGATTACAGGCTTGAGCCACCGCGCCCGGCCCATCATGAGCATTTTAACAAAACTAAGGACTTCCCCTATTTTCCCATTCAACCTAAATTTCATCATGGGTTAATTTGAAGATACAAGTGCCACAAAAAAGAAAATAGCAACAATTATTTTAATGTTTGTTAGTCTTCACTGTGAAAAGTGGCCTACTATAAATCATTTTAGTCACTATGAAGCTATAAAAAAATTAAGTAGATCTTAAGCCAGGAATATATAAAAAGAAGATTCAAAATACTCTCCTTAGAACTACAAAGGCAGGATGAATTGCATGAGTTATGATTTTGACACAAGCCAGGCAATGCAATTGCTCCTGCTGCTGGCATAGCCCCATCATGTCTCTCACAGCTCTTCTGAATACCCAGCAGTGTTCACTATCCATTTCCTGGTTAAAGATGTCCACTCTGTAAGCTCTGCAATAGAGGTATCTCCTGCAGAACTTCACAAGTCTAATCAGTCCTACTGACTCCCACTATAACTAATTTTCATCATCTTGGGAGCACATAAGAACTGCATTTCTTCACTATCACACCATTTTCAGAGTGGGGAATCTAGGGCAGTATCCTTGCATATCTCTGTCTAAATCTGCCAACCATATTTCCACTAAGTTTTGGGGCAACCTCTGTCAATGTTGGGGCTCTCTGCAAGACACTTTGCTCCCAAAGAGCCAAACAGGAGTGAGAGGAAAAAAAATCACAAGTTTTAAGCTATTTCTTCAATAAAGATGGTATTTTAATATTTTGCCTCATTCTTCCCCTAGGGAAGTTTAAGAACCCCAGTATGATTTTTCTTTTTTTCTTTTCTTTTCTTTTCTTTTTTCTCCCTTCTTGAGCTCTTCTCCTGGAACAGGTAAAAGTCCCCTTACACTCTCCTTACCATCCATCGGAGATGTACTTCTGTTCCCTATTTCTTACTGTGCCTTATTGAAAGAAAAGTTTGATCATGCTTAACTGTGTCATTGAATGTTCCCCCTCATGTAAGGTTTGCACAAGGAAATTACTACCATGAAAAAAACCGTGAACTCTAAAGAGCTGTTATAGTTTCTATTAAGAAGGTGTAAACATGGGAGGGTGAATTCTATGTCCTTGTCAGGAGGAAGGGGCATGGAGAAATGAACAGATAAAAATAGAAACAGACCTCTATCTCCAACTACAACTCTTTTGTTTTCTTTGGTTTGTTTTTTACATCACAGATATATTTTTTTTTAATTTTTTTTATTGCATTTTAGGTTTTGGGGTACATGTGATGAACATGCAAGATTGTTGCATAGGTACACACATGGCAGTGTGGTTTGCTGCCTTCCATCCCCTCACCTGTATCTGTCATTTCTCCCCATGCTATCTCTTCCCACCTCCCCACCCCCACGCCCCTCCCCCATTTCCCCCCAACGGACCCCAGTGTGTAGTGCTCCCCTCCCTGTGTCCATGTGTTCTCATTGTTCAACACCCGCCTATGAGTGAGAATATACAGTGTTTGATTTTCTGCTCTTGTGTCAGTTTGCTGAGAATGATGGTTTCCAGGTTCATCCATGTTATAAATGTGATTGCTATACTCTCAACTCTAAATGATTCAAGATGAATACCACTAAAGTTAATTAGGCCCACTGGACATCTTTTACTGTGAGAGAATATAATTGAAAAGTGTATGTATAGATGTTCTATCTGGCACATATTTTGAAATATCCCTTCTCTTCTGCTAGAATAGCTATAATTATTTAAACATGTCAGCTTGTCCTCCATCCTACATTTGTATTCGCTATGTTTAATTATTTTTATTATGTCTCTGATTTTGATGCTTAGTTAAGGCAATCCTTAAAATGGATTTGTTATGCACAACTTTATGTCAAGCTGTATTCAAATTCTCGAGAATATAAATATAAATAACACATAGGGCTTGTTTTCAGAAACTCTATAGTCAAGTAGGAATGAATAAAACATAAACAGATACATTTGATTTGATAATGTACATGAAGTAAGAGTAGAACATTCTAGATGTCATGGGCAAGCCAAGGAAAACTTAACCCAATCTGTGGAAGTGAGAAATGTGGCCCTCTTCTAGGGTTTCTATGGTGAAATTACTAATGTAAGGAAAGGTGTTTGTAAACCTTAAATAGCTGATGTACTTTATATGGAGAAAGTATCAGAGCAGATGTTAGAAGGATAATTATAAGTTTTCTCCTTAAGTGTAACACTAAAGCCCTTTCAGGAAGTGGGAACTGTAAAAGCAAAAGCATCTACCAGCAGCTGTTCATTACTGGAGCATAAAATCTTGCCTATTGAGTGGTGTAAGTGAGGCAGAAGAGTTAGGCATGAATTAGGTTATAAAAGACGTATGCTGTGTTAAGGAGCCAACTGGACTTTGTCTACTAGGCAATGAAGAGGCTTAGAAATATTTTAAGATAGACCAAGTGGGTACATTTTAGATGGTTCCCTCTAATTACAATAGGAAGCGTGGATTTCAAGTGGGTCTATTAGGAATCTATCTAAATTATGTGATGGTTAATTTCACATGTCAACTTGGCTGGGCCAAAGCACCCAGATATTCTGTCAAACACTGGTGTGGTGGTGCCAGATAAATATATTTCAGATACAATCAACATCTAAATCAACAGACTTTGAATAAAGCATAATATCTTCCATAATATGAGTGGGCCTCATCCAGTCAGTTAAAGACTTTAAAAGAAAAAAGACTGACTTGACCCAAGGAAGACAGAATTCTGCAAGCAGATGATCTTCGGTTTTGAACTAAAGCCTCATATCTTCCCTGGTCCTCCTGCCAAATGGCCTAATCTAAAAATTTTGGAATTTTCAGCCTCTAACATACAACCATGTGAGCCAATTCCATAAAATCTCTCCTTGTGTCTTTCTTTCTATATACATCCTATTACTTTTGTTTGTCAGGAGAACTCATTAATAAAAATAACTATAGAAGAGACCACGTAAATCTCTTTGATAAAATTAGGGAACTCAGGTGTCAGGGAAAGCTTGAGAAAAAAGGAGGCAAGTTTTACTCTGGGAAACTTCCAAATGACAGGATACTGGGGACAGATTGGTGGGGTTCTCCTGCAACTGTTTTTTGTTTGTTTCTTGCTTTTTTTGTTTGTTTGTTTTGCCTTTTAAGTTCACAGGTACAAGTGCCACTTGGTCACACAGGTAAACTTGTGTCATGGAGGTTTGTTGTGCAGATTATTTTATCCTCTAGGTATTAAGGCTAAAACTTTTTAGTTATTTTTCTTGATCATCTTCCTCCTTTCACCTTCCACCCTCTGAAGGCCCCAGTGTGTGTTGCTTCCCTCTATGCATCCAGGTATTCCCATCACTTTGCTCCTACTTACAAGTGAGAACATGAAATATTTCGTTTTCTATTCCTCTGTTAGTTTGCTAAAGGTAATGGCCTCCAACTCCATATCAGCCTGAAATTTAGAGATGTCAGACAGAGCTCCCTTGTTGGTTTGCTTGCTTTAATTTAAAAATAGAGCTGAACCAGTTGATGAGATCATCTCGGAAGAACATGTACAGTGAAAAGAGAAATAGGTGAACAATACCCCGAGACAAAATTTAAGAAGTCTGACAAGGAAGGAGCCTATAAAATACACTATGAAGAATTTAGAATTCAAGGAAAGTCCAGAGGAAATGATGCAAAAGAAACTAATTTATCCCGGAAGAGAAGATCCTTTGTGTATGTATAATATAACTCTCCCATTTCCCCCCAACGGACCCCAGTGTGTAGTGCTCCCCTCCCTGTGTCCATGTGTTCTCATTGTTCAACACCCACCTATGAGTGAGAACATGCGGTGTTTGATTTTCTGCTCTTGTGTCAGTTTGCTGAGAATGATGGTTTCCAGGTTCATCCATGTCCCTACAAAGGACGCGAACTCATCGTTTTTGATGGCTGCGTAATATTCCATGGTGTATATGTACCACATTTTCCCTATCCAGTCTATCATCGTTGGGCATTTGGGTTGGTTCCAGGTCTTTGCTATTGTAAACAGTGCTGCAATGAAAGAAACAGTCAGTAGAGTGAATCGGCAACCAATAGAATGGGAAAAAATTTTTGCAGCCTACCCATCTGACAAGGGGCTGATATCCAGAATTTACAAAGAACTAAAGCAGATCTACAAGAAAAAAACAAACAAGCCCATTCAAAAATGGGCGAAGGATATGAACAGATACTTTACAAAAGAAGACATACAGGAGGCCAATAAACATATGAAAAAATGCTCATCACTGGTCATCACAGAAATGCAAATCAAAACCACATTGAGATACCATCTCACACCAGTTAGAATGGCAATCATTAAAAAATCAAGAAACCTAATTTTTTTTTTTACAAATTTCTTTTTTGGTATGTTTATAATTATTATCAATCTCTGTCTTGGTGTTGATCTGTTTTTCATTGGAGATAACATGAGCATTAATATCTACTAGGATAATTTTTATGGCTGAATATAACCTTTAAATTTTAAACTTTCATTTGCCCTTGAGATTTACTTTTTTTCTTATTTGAAAATTTTATATTCTAGACTGGATATCTGTTATGTTATATCTCTAATATTTCCTCTTAATATTCTTTAAAAAGTATTATTATACTTTAAGTTCTAGGGTACATGTACATATAGATCACATTTCCCAGGTTTTGGGGGTTGTTTCCATGGTTTTATTTCTGTCTCATTTATTTGATTTTTCTTCAGTAATATCTGTTTTTTAGTGTATGCAACTTGATCACATTTTCACTGTTCATATCCTTTGCCTACATTTTGATGGAGTTGTTTTCTTCCTGTAAATTTCTGTAAGTTTTTTGTAGATTCTGGATATTACCCCTTTGTCAAATGGGTAGATTGTAAAACTTTTCTCCCATTCTGTAGGTTGCCTGTTCACTCTGATAACAGCTTGTTTTGATGTGTAGAAGCTCTTTAATTTAATTAGATGCCATTTGTCTATTTTGACTTTTGGTGTTTTGGTCATAAAGTCTTTTCCTATGCCTATGTTCTGCATGGTATTACCTAGGTTTTCTTACAGGGTTTTTATGGTTTTAGGTCTTCTCTCTGCTAAGGCTGCTATTTTTGCTTAATCATCAAAATATCCAATGAGTTAGCTATTATTATCTTATTATTACCTTTTCTTAAAAACAAATGAAGTTAATGACACTAACATATATAGGATCTTAAAAACTTGTTCAAATTCAAATGGCCATAATACCCAAAGTAATTTATAGATTCATTGCTATCCTCATCAAGCTACCAATGATCTCCTTCACAGAACTGGAAAGAAAACACATTAAACTTTATATGGAACCAAAAGAGAGCCTGCATAGCCAAGACAATCCTAAACAAAAACAAAACAAAACAAAACAAAAAAAAAAAAACAAAGCCAGAGGAATCACACTATGTGACTTCAAACTATACTACAAGGCTATAGTAATCAAAACAACATGACACTGGTACAAAAACAGAGATATAGAACCCATGGAACAGAACAGAGACCTCAGAGGCAATGCCACACATCTACAACCATCTGATCTTTGACAAAACAAGCAATAGGATAAGGATTCCCTGTTTAATAAATGGTGTTGGGAAAACTGGCTAGCCATGTGCAGAAAGCAGAAACTGGACCCCTTCCTGACACTTTAAATCAAAATTAACTCCAGATGGACTAAAGAGTTAAACATAAGACCTAACATCATAAAAATCCTAGAAGAAAACCTAGGCAAAACCATTCAGGACATAGGCATAGGCAAGAACTTCATGACTAAAACACCAAACGCATTGTCAACAAAAGCCAAAATAAACAAATAGGACCTAATTAAGCTCCAGAGCTTCTGTACAGCCAAAGAAACAATCATTAGAGTAAACCAGCAACTAACAGAATGAGAAAAAAAAAAATTGCAATCCACCCATCTTACAAAGGGCTAATATCCAGAATCTACAAAGAAATAAAACAGACTTATAAGAAATAAAACAAACAAACCTATCTAAAAGTGGGTGAAGGATACGAACAGACACTTTTCAAAAGAAGACATATATGAGGCCAACAAACATATGAAAAAATGCTAATCATCACTGATTATTAGAGAAATGCAAATCAAAACCACATTGAGATACCATCTCACACCAGTTAGAATGATGGTCATTAAAAAATCTGGAGACAATAGGTGCTGGAGAGGATATGGAGCAATAGGAACACTCTTACACAGTTGGTGGGAGTGTAAATTAGTTCAACCGTTGTGGAAGACAGTGTGGCGATTCCTCAAGGACCTGGAAATAGAAATTCCATTTGACCCAGAAATCCCATTATGGGGTATATACCCAAAGGATTATAAAATTTTCTGTTATAAAGACACATGTACACGTATGTTCATTGAGGCACTGTTTACAATAGCAAAGACCTGGAACCAACCCAAATGCCCATTCACAATAGATTGGATAAGGAAAATGTGGCACATACACACCATGGAATACTATGCAGCCATAAAAAATGATGAGTTTGTGTCCTTTTTAGGGACACGGATGTATCTGGAAACCATCATTCTCAGCAAACTGACACAAGAACAGAAAATCAAACACCAGATGTTCTCACTCATACCAGGTGTTGAACAATGAGAACACATGGACACAAGGAGAGGAGCATCACACACTGGGGTCTGATGGGGGGAGCCAGGGAAGGGACAGTGGGGGGAGTGATGGGGAGGTTGGGGAGGGATAAACATGGAGAGAAATGCCAGATATAGGTGACGGGGCGGGGGGGATGGAGGCAACAAACCACAATGCCATGTATGTACCTATGCAACAATCTTGCACGATCTGCACATTTACCCTAGAACCTAAAGTACAATAAGAAAAACAAACAAACAAAAAAAACCTTGTTCAAATTTATTCAGCTAGAAACCATCATTCTCTGCAAACTAACACAAGAACAGAAAACCAAACACTATATGTTCTCATTTGTAAGTGGGAATTGAACAATGAGAACACATGGAGACAGGGAGGGGAACATCACACACTGGGGCCTATCAGAGGTGGGGAGCTACGGGAAGGATAATATTAGGAGAAATGCCTAATGCAGATGATGGGTTGATGGGTGCAGCCAACTACCATGGAACGCGTGTACCTATGTAACAAACCTGCACATTCTACACATGTACCCGAGAACTTAGAGTATAATAACTTAAAAAAAAGTACTATATCACTTCTCTCCATTAATTAGGATAATTGTTGAAACTTAGTGTTTTGGCTCATGTTTGCATTATTTTGGATTGTTATGGATTTTTTATTTGGTGTTTTTCATATATATATATATATATATATATATATATATATATATATATATATATTTTACAATCTGAAACAGCCATCATTTTAAGATCTCTCTGCTAAGGGTGCTATTTCATTTTACCATCAAAATATCAAAGGAGTTAGCTATTATTACCTTATTATTACCTTTTTATAAAAACGACAAAAGAAGTTAATGATGCGGACATACATAAGATCTTAAAAATTTGTTCAAATTCATTCAGCTAGAAAGGAGAAAAAGCAGTGATTGTTTAAGTACAAAAACTGAGCTATTACACTTTGTGTTATATTGACTTGTTTTGCTTTAACTTGTCTGTTCTGCTTGTATATTTTATTTAGGAACATTGGCACCATTATATGTAAAATAACATAAAGCATATGTTTTTTCACAATTGTTCTAATTATGATTTAAAAATTATATTAGCATTTCAGAATGCTCTGGTTTCTTGCTCCCAATACTGTACTAGTGTGATTACATACTTTGCTTTCTTTCAGACTTTCTCTATTCAAACAAATTTGTTAAAACATTCTTTCTAATCTATTATTTAACTTTCAAAATTGTGATGCATAATAATTATGGTCTGGACATTTCTAAGTAACCTGTGACTCTACTGAGCTCTTAAAACACACTTTACCTTTCCCTAGTCATTACAAATGACTGGATAAAGATAAAGTCTAGATAGCCTCCATGATTATCCTGGGAATATAATTAAAAATATTCAGTTTGCCTACAAGTAACAGCGGCAAAAATAAGTATTGTGTAATGAGATCACATCTGTATCCTTGTCCACGGTGCTGCAATCATTTAAGATAAATTTCTCAGGGTCATCTTTAGGTTTGATCACAACAGGGATTTACTGTAAATAATGAGGAATCACAGATCATACTTAGCCATCTTAGTTAAGAATTTGGACTGAACTGGTTATATAATACTGGCAAGTCAAGATCTTTAAAATGATCACCCTTCTATAAAATAATAAATGAATAAATATTCTCAAATCTAACCAGTAAATGACAAACAAGAATCATAGTAATATGGCATATTTGAAGTGAGTTCCAATTTTGTCTGACTACATATTTGATACTTATTAACTGTGTGCCTTTGAGTAAGTTAATTTAACTTCTAAGTGAGGATAATAATGACAACTCTTTTACTGAGCTTTTAAGAGAAATGAGTTAACGTGAAAAATCTCATTAGCTATAATTATGATATATAATTGTCATAATTATGTATTTATTTATTTGGTTATTTCTGTAACTACAATGAAATAATTTTCTCGGCCGGGCGCGGTGGCTCAAGCCTGTAATCCCAGCACTTTGGGAGGCCGAGGCGGGTGGATCACGAGGTCGAGAGATCGAGACCATCCTGGTCAACATGGTGAAACCCCGTCTCTACTAAAAATACAAAAAACTAGCTGGGCGTGGTGGCGTGTGCCTGTAATCCCAGCTACTCAGGAGGCTGAGGCAGGAGAATTGCCTGAGCCCAGGAGGCGGAGGTTGCGGTGAGCCGAGATCGTGCCATTGCACTCCAGCCTGGGTAACAAGAGCGAAACTCCATCTCAAAAAAAAAAAAAAAAAAAAAAAAAAAAAAAAAAAAAAAGAAATAATTTTCTCATTATAGTTATACACCAAATAAGAGATTGTACTAGACACTTTTTGAATAAAAAGATATAGTTCAAACCATACAATATTATATGATTCTGCCGACCTGTGATAATATATGGATCAATATAAATTGAGTAATTAAGCTACCATTTAAAATATCAAAAGATGTCTTTGGAAAAGTAAAACCATTTATTCATATTTACTGTTTTTGAATAGATATATTTACATTAACAGTCATTGTCTCAAACTCTGTTTACTTGGAAGCAAAATTTTTATTTATCTCTAGTGGAAATTATCCATTTATATTCAATACTCACATGTTCTCTTAGGCATAAATAGGTACATAATTTTAAATCAAAAATAAGTAAATATTTTATGCTATTTACCACAGGATACAGCACTATGACAATTTTTATGTATAAATTACTGATTCCACTAAAAAATTCAAAAAAGACACATTTACTATTACATTATTAGTTAAATGATCTACATCCTTCAGCAATGAGAATTTTAAATATTTTATTCTTGATTATTTATGTAGTGTATGTTGTGGCTCTTATAAGTACGTTTAGGGGCCAGGTGCAGTGGCTCATGCCTGTAATCCTAGCACTTGGGAAGGCCAAGGTGGATGAATCACTTGAGGTCAGGAGTTCTAGATCAGCCTGGCCAACGTGGTGAAACCCTATCTACTAAAAATAAAAATTTTAAAAAATTTTATTTTAAAAAATAAAAATTAAAAAAATTTTAAATATAGCATTCAAGTACACAATAAGGAGGGGATTCTTTTAAGCAGAATTAAATCCTCGGTTCAATCAATGAAATGAATATAATAAATTCCAAGTCAGGTCTCTCAGATAATTTTCCAGATTATTTCTGCAGGTAGATATGATTGGTCTTACTCTGACAATAATGTGAAATACCAATTAATAAATGAAGATGTAAATACAATGCATAAAAATATATTTTACATTTGATAGTCAAGTACTTTATATGATCAAATTTAATTTTAGTGTCAGTCTTATTATACATGCCCCAATTATTAATGCATAACTACATCTTCCATAATAATTTTGTAGATTTATTTTTTAAATGGACAGCTTATATGTAAAATCAATGTTTATTCAAAGAAGATTTTAAATATAATTCAATGCAATAACAATTTTTGATTCATGAAATCTTAGATTATATTTATATAAATATTGATTATTATTTAATATCCAAAACTTCTCTTTATATAATATTGCTTCCATTGATTTTAGGTTGATCTTCCCACACTGGTCTTCAAAGAATTGATTTTACAATAGTGTAAATATGTATTAAATCAACAAATCCATGGGTAGGGATGTAATAAAAGGAAGGTGCCTGCTTTCAATGTGAATTGCATGAAGTCAGAAGACACAGAAAATAAAAGCCTTTGAACACATTAACAGTAAACTCAAAATAGCAGTGGATACTTTTCACCCCTATTCTTCTAATGTTTTCCATTCAAAACTTACCTGACCGAATTTTAGCAACACACTTAGCTTTCTCTGAGCGGTAATTTCTATTCTGGTTCTCATCTACATAGAAAAAGCAATGGAACCCAAGAGAGATTTAAGGCACCTGCAGTTTAGAAAATACACATCATAAACTGTTCTTTATCCTACTCCCTGCCAGGCACAAATGCAGGCCAATTATTTCTGTGTTTTAGTTGAGAGACCAAATAAGAACAAAAGGTCAAGAGAGGTCCTGATTGCTGAAACTGTTAAATTCTGCTTAGAGCTTCAGAATCCAGATTGAGGTCACTATTTGGAATATAGGAGGGTTCTTTTGAATATTTAATTTCTGAATTCACTAAAATGAGAGTTGTTTTTTTTTTTTTTTCCTCTTGTGTGTGTACATGTTTGTTTAGGCATGACAGTTAGTGAGCAAACACTTTTTTGCTATCAGGAGGCTGCCAGGAACACGCTGGACTTCAAGGACAGATGATCTGAAGATACAATTTTGCAACCGAAAGTACCCAATAGCAAGCTTCCAATCTTGGTATTTCTCAACTTAGTTACACTTAAAAAGTGTGGGCCAAATGAATGGAGAATTACCTAAGAGCTAGGGAATTAGCAAAAGGAAATTGTATAGACAGAGGCAAATAAATCTCAGGAATAAATTTTATCCACGATATTCATGAAATAGCTAAGAGTGACTTATTTTTAGAAGTGATAATATCAGCACTCACACGAGCATGTTGAAAACAAATGTTCTTCTGATATCACCACCAGTACTCTGAAGAAATGACAGAAGGAGTCAGACCTATACTTTAGATTGATAATTTCTATATTTGTTGGTAGGTAAACTTTTTATAAAACAAGGATGAATCTGGAAACCATCTTTCTCGGCAAACTGACACAGGAACAGAAAATCAAATACCACATGTTCTCACTCATAGGCTGGTGCTGAACAATGAGAACACTGGAACACAGGGAGGGGAGCATCATACACTGGGGTCTGTGGAGGGGGAGCCAAAGGAGGGACAGTGGGGTTGGGGTGAGGAGGTCGGGGTGGGATAACAGAGAGAAATGCCAGATGTGGGTGAAGGGGGGATGGAGGCAGCAAACCACATTGCCACATGTGTACCTATGCAAGAATCCTGCATGATTTACACATGTACCCTAGAACCTAAAGTACAATAAAAAAATTATAGATAAATGTTTATAAAACAAAATAGTAAGGCAAAATGCTTTCATGTAACTCCCTGTCAGACATCTTACTGAATTTATCACTTCTTTAGAATGTAGAGCTATACAAATGAACCAAAATCTCAAAGCTTTGCTCGTTACATAATACAGTTGACCCTAAATAAGACTACGAGTTGCTTGCAATGGAAAGTTGATATGATAGCAGTCCCCATACCCCCAGGACAAGAAGAGCAAAGTATATGTCTAGAAACTAGCTTTAGGGAAAAGAAAAGAATAATTAATCTGAGTGACACATTATTTTCTTCCATTAGCCATAACATTTGAACAATTATGGCCATACCAGTATAGCTTATCATATCTCAAAGCAGAGCTCTACATGTGTAGGCTTTTAACACAAAGACTTGCATTAAAGTAAAAGAGAAGAAAAGAATTTTGGGGACAACATTCAACATGAGGAATGACCAAAAAATAAGACTAACTTTCGAATAATCATTTGTTTTAGCTAACATAGCAATATCTAAACTATCAAAAGCTGACTAGAAAGTACTTAGAACACATTTTCTTTATCTAAGAAACAGAGAAATCAGACATTTACATTCTACAGAGTCTCCAATAAATAATACACAGGGTTGAATTTGCTTGAACACTGTGCATCCCTGTGGAACAACTCACTGCATGTAATTGCATGAACAAGTGAAGGAAACATATTTATTATTTACTTTTGATGTGACTAAGCAAGATATTTTTTATTTGATATTCTCAAAAGAGAAGGCCAGATCTCTCCTAAATGTAAGGATTTAGTTTTGGTTGAATTTTATATTGGTAAAAGTTTGCAAGGCATACTCAGTTTTTGAGTTTTCGTCTGCCTTTAATCTTAGTATCTCTCCATTTGATAAATTATTACTGAAAAATTACTTTAAAAGTTTAGACCTATGAGTACAGAATTACCCAAGAACTAGGGGATTAGCCGTAGGAAATCTAATAGACACTGAGGTTCATAAAACTCAGGAAGGATTTTCATTTTTTTGCAATTCTAATGGAGTAGACTACAGTGATTTACTTTTAAGAGTGGAGCATATCAAAATAAAAGTGATGTGTCAATAAATAATGTTTTGTCTTTCACAAATTTTGCTGAAAATAAGACATATTTGGAAATTATTTCAGTATAATAGCATAGAATACTGCACTTGCTACTTTAAAGGTGATCTTTAGGAAGAACTGAATGTATGCCTTTTTTTCCCAATGGGCACATGAAGACAGCTCTTTATACAACACATAGATTGAATTTCAAGTAGAAACCTTGATTGGGTAAAATGTATTTTAAAAAGTAAATGAAAGAGGTTGTCACTAGAGTGGTTACAGTAGAACTACATGAGTTTGCTATTTTATGAGACTGATAAATTTATTTTGCATTTAAGCAAAAGTAAAGAATATGCAAAATAGAATTATCAAGGCAAATTAAATGAATGAAGCTTACCAACTGTGAAAGGAATGTCCTGTTTTAAAATATGTATATACAATCATGCAGTGCCATAACAAGATTTCAGTTAAGGATGGATCATATATATTACAGTGGTCTCATAAGGGCTGAAAAATTCCTGTAGCACAGTAGTGATATAACTGTAATAACACAAGATTGCAATGCATTACTCACATGTTTGTGGTGATGCTGGTGTTAACAAACCTCCTTTACTGCCAATTGCATGAAAGTATATCACTTACAATTATGTACAGTACATAGTACTTAATAATTATACCAAACAGCTATGTTACTGGCTTATGTATTCACCGTGCTATACTTTTAAATCATTATTTTAGAGTATAGCCTTTCTACTTATTAAATAAAGAGATAATTAACTGTATAACACCCTCTGGGAAGTCCTTCAGGAGGCTCGATTATGGCAATTCAGAAGAAGGCATTGTTATCCTAAGAGATGACAGTTCTATGCATGTTATTGGCCCTAAAGACCTTCAGTGGGATAAGATGTGGAAGTGGAAGACAGTGATATTGATTATCCTGATCCTGTGTTGGCCTAGGCTAATGTATGTGTTTGTGCCTTGATTTAATGAAAAAAAAAAAAAAAAGTTAGAAAGCAAAAAAAGAAAACAAGGAAGAGAAAACAGAAAAAAGCTTATGGAATATAAATACAAATACAGCTGTACAATTTTTTTGTATTAAGGTAAGTGTTATTACAAAATAAAAACACGTTTTAAAAATGAAAAAGTTTGTAAAGTTAAACAAGTTATAATAAGATAAAGGTTAATTTTTTTATTGATGGAAGAGAAAATTTTCTTATGAATTTAGTGTAGCCAACATATCCAGTATTTATAAAGTCTACAGTAGTGGGCAGTGATGTCCTAGGCCTCACAGTTAGTTACTCACCACTCACTCCCCGACTCACCTAGGTCAGTTTTCAGTCCTGCAGGCTCCATTCATGGTAAGCGCCCTATACAGGTGTACCATTCTTTTTTTAACTATACATTTAGGTATACCATCTATTCACTATACCTTCCCCATGCTTAGATATGTATTACAACTACTGAGAGTATTAGTACAGTAACATGCTATATAGGTTTTTAGCCTAGCAGCAAAAGGCTAGAGCATATAGCCTAGGTGTTTAGTAGGCTATACTATCTAGACTTGTGTAAGTCTACTCTGTGATGTTCACACAAGGATAACATTGTCTAACAACACATTTCTCAGAATGTATCCCCATCATAAAGCAACACAGGATGGTATAAATGTATCATAGTAGGTGCAGGAATTAGACCTGATTACTGGGAGCAAGAGTTAAGTCTGTTCACCCTTATAGTTCCAAAGAAAACATAACTAGGATAGCCAAGTTTGGCTTCTTTGCACCCAATAGGAAAATACAGCTTGTAAGTTGCTAGTTACGTAGCCTATTTCCTAGGAACTAAATTCATTTTAATATGAAAGTAATTGGTGAGGAGCATTAAAATACTTATTTATCAAATATTCAATATTCATTACTAACGATTGGGTTCCTATATAGGTTTTTTCTGGTTGGTAAGATTTTTTTTCTTCTCGTGCTTGATACAATCTTTTGCAGATAGACATCAGAAAAATGAAATATCACTGGCCTGAAATCAGGTCTATCTTTAGCAAAATATGGATTAATCTATCTTGGCCAGTTTGAAAGTCTCCTTTCATCTTGAAGAGATTAATTTGTTACTTTGAAAATGGAATATTTATTTCTAATCATCAGTAAAGTGTAACCAACAGCACAGAAACATGGGTTTTAAATTAGCATCATATTATTTTTAAGTATCATTATTATTTCATAAGATCTGTAAAAGGTTTAGATTTTCACTGATAGGCCAGGCGCGGTGGCTCAAGCCTGTAATCCCAGCACTTTGGGAGGCCGAGGCGGGTGGATCACGAGGTCAAGAGATCGAGACCATTCTGGTCAACATAGTGAAACCCCGTCTCTACTAAAAATACAAAAATTAGCTGTGCATGGTGGCGTGTGCCTGTAATCCCAGCTACTCAGGAGGCTGAGGCGGGAGAATTGCCTGAACCCAGGAGGCGGAGGTTGCGGTGAGCCGAGATCGCGCCATTGCACTCCAGCCTGGGTAACAAGAGCGAAACTCCGTCTCAAAAAAAAAAAAAAAAAAAAAAAGATTTTCACTGATAATACTTTTTAAATTTTAGTTGGAGAAAATAATCAAAACCATTTATATAAAACATAGAAGAATGAAATTCACCTATTTCCAAAAACAGTCTGCTTTTTCTTTTTGGATTATAAAACATATATTCATTGAATATAAATGACCAAAAACACAAGCAGAGAATTGGGGAAAAAAAAAAAAAAAACTTCTAAGAGTGCCAATAGACATATTTACTATTTAACATTTAGATTTTTGGCTTAATCTTTTTCTGATCAACTATTTGTAGAGGCTTGAAGTGAATTTGCATACATTATTTTGAATCTCATTTTTTCATTTTATACTGTCCCATACTTATTTAAAATTATTAATATTCCTTGAACAATGAATTTTAATAATTAATTTTACACATATAAATTGCATTATTGCATCTTTAATTATTCTCCTTGTTTAGACTTTTACATTGCCTCATATAAAAATGAGACATACTTCTTTGGACATAAACTTTTCTTCAACTTTCTGATTATTTTTTAGAGTACATACATGATATTGCAATTATCCTTTAAAGACCTGACATTCTAAGAATGGTATAAATTTCAAATTGTTCTCCAAAAAGGTAAGGAAAAATTCACTTGTATTACAAAATACGGCTATACAATCATTATGTATTGTCATTATTTTAAAGAAGATTTCAGAGTGGTTAACTTTAGATGGTGGGATATCAAGTGATTAGAAAGTACATGTGTTGTATATTTGTATCTAAATATAAATACACACACAAGTACATATACATACATACATTATTAAGGTAGAGCTTTTGAAGGATATCTTATTTCTATGATTAAAATTAGTATTTAAAAAGAAAAAAGCTAACTTTAGAAGTTTGAAAGTATTATTTAAAACTAACAACATCAAATGGTGATGGAAGTGTGAGGCAACAGGAACTCTCATTCATTACTGATGGGAATGTAAAATCATACAGCCACTTTGGAAGACAGTTGACACTTTCTCATAAAGCTGAAAATACTCTAACCATGCAATTCAAATTGTGCTTCTTTGTATTTACTCAAAGAGGTTAAATAATTATTTCCATACTATTATCTACATGTGAATATTTGTGACAACTGTACTTATAATTAACAAAATCTGAACACAACCAAGATGTTCTCAATTAGGAGAGTGGATATTCTATTCTATCTAGATGATAGAATATTATTCAATGCAGAAAATAAATGAGATATCAAGCCCTAAAATATATGGAGAATCTGTAAAAGCAATTGCTAATTGAAAGAATCCAATCTGAAAAGGCTACATGCTGTGTGATTCCAACTATATGACATCCTGGAAAAGGCATAACTTGGGACAGAGTAAAAGAGTCAATGGTTACCAGAGGTTAGAGAGAAGAGGGATGAATAGGTAGAGCACAGAGAATTTTTAGGGCAGTGAAACGATTCTATAATGGACTATAATTGTGGTCACATGTCATACATCTTTGTATTAAGATGTAGACACAGGTCATACATCTTTCAAACTCATAGAATATTTAATAGAAGAGTGAAGCTTAATGTAAACCCTGGACATTGGGTGATACTGATATGTCAGTGTAGCTGCATCCATTGTGACAGTGTATCACTTTGGTATGAGATGTTGATAGTGGTTCAGGCTGTGGTTGTGAGATGGCAGTGAGTATACAGAACATCTCTGTACTCACTATCCAATACTGCTGTAAAACTAACACAGCTCTAAGAGTAAAGTATATTTCAAATCCTTTTTAAAAAATATGTAACTGTTGTTTTAGTTTACATTTTTAGGATACTAGTGAAGTAGAGTCAATCCATTCCCTGAATCTTGAACTGCACTTGTGACTTTGCACAGTATAATACCAGGTGTTGAGGCAGATCAATTTTGGGTCCAGGCATTATAGATCTTGCATATTTCTATACTTTTCCTTGAAACTTTTCTGCTAAAAATGGATAGTGTTCTGGAGGATGAAAGACATGAAACTCAATTACTGATGCCAACAGTGAAATGATTGCCAAATGTACAAATGAGGCCATTTAAACCAGCTAGACCGAAGATGAGCAGAAAGCTTACTGAAGACCCATAAAGGAGACCATGCCAACATCAGCTAAACCTACAGGCACTACCCAGTTCACCTAGAGATTCCTGAGCTAAATGAATGTTCATTGATATAAGCCACTGAATTCGTGATTTTTACATACCATTCTGGCAATATTCTACCTACTTACAATGCCTGTTATTATACGAAAAGTTGAGCATGCCTATAATTTCATAGACTGTTGAAACACGTAATACACTATTTTTCATTTGCATGAGGTTCAGCAAAAGTTATACAAAGTGCCATGATTCTGTAATTTTATTATAAATTAATATGATATTGATAATAGATAATGAATCTCAAGAAAAAATGCACCAACAGATATGAATTGTTAACAAAAATGTTAAGCTATTTTCACTGAAAAATTAAAAAATCGATTTTATGTCTCTATAAAAATATATGAGAACTTATATGTGAATTTATTAAATCATTTTCAAATAAGAGAATATTGCCAGGTAGGAAAATTGCCTTTCTGCTCAATCAACATATGAATAATCTCAACATAAGAATGATTCCCAAAGAGGTAGAACAAATTTGGCTTACTGTGTTAGATTATTAAGGATTCATATATTATCTAATTCACTTATTAACTATGTTAAAGTGGGAAAAATCGTATTTTAAATATAGATATATTAATATGTATCTCATAGGAATGCCATGTTGTGTGAGAAAAAAAGAGATGGTGTACACTGTTTCAGGAGTACTTCTTCCTTTCCTTCTTGACTAACATTAGCATTCTGTTTCTTCAAGAACCTGAGTATTCATACACTTTACAAAAATTTATAAAAGCTGTTGAGGTATAATGTTGTGAATTTCATTTATTTTATGTGATGCACTAATTACTTGAAAGCAAAGTTCTTAGACAAACAAAATGTCAATGTTTCTTTTAATCAGGAATGAAACATATCTGAAAAAACAACTAATTGAAAAATAAGTTCCACTGAAAAAATTGCAACTCACTCGGAGCTGGATTAAAATGCATATTATAATAGAGATGGGTGCATTTTAAATGTTGTTTAAGCAATTATGTTGCTTTGCAAAATCATGTATTTTGGACAATAATACACATTAAAAACAAATACCTCAGTTGGTAATACATACACACACATCTATTTAGGTCACATATAGAAAGATAACTTCATACTTCCTTTCACTGAATTACACTAGTAAGAAAAACCTGATCAGTTTACGCAAAGCATTTTAACAAATGTTAGATGCTTTGGCAGTTTAGTTCAAGTCACGAAGGAATAAAGAAATATCAGAGCTAACAGAGGCTTAGCATATTTGAAAATTTCCTAAGCCCAGAAAAATAAAAAAATTTGGATGAAAAAACATGTCAATCGTGAGAAAGCAGATATACACTCCTTTAATGGCATAATTTGATTACAGAATTTGAAAGACAAATAGTACAAATACTCATTAGGTTTGAGATGAGTTTACAAACTAGCAAAAAAGGACAGTGATGCTATTATTCAAAATAATAAATGCATAGAAATTCTTGGACAATATTTTTATTAATATTATCTTTGCCTGGAAACAACAAATATGAGAATATTTCAATTATGCTTTTGAAAAGCAAATGCTTATTTTTTAAATAAAATAGCAAAAACATTAACCCTTCTTAAGATTATTACTTTTCTTTCATTTTAAAACTTAAAATTCTTCTCCTAAATGTGCTATCATATTATTTAAGATATACTATATGCTATTACTTGCAGAAATAAGTATGTATGTGGAGATAACACACATTTCATTAAGTTCAATGTATTTTTTTGTTTTTTAGACAGAGTTTTGCTCTTGTGGCCCAGGTTGAAGTGCAGTGGCATAATCTTGGCTAACAGCAACCTCTGCCTTCCAAGTTCAAGCTATTCTCTAGCTTCACTCTCCCAAGTAGCTGGGATTACAGGCATGCACCACCACACATGGCTAATTTTGTATTTTTAGTAGACATGGGGTTTCACCATGTTTACCAGCCTGGTTTCAAACTGCTGACCTCAGGTGATCCACCCTCCTGGGCCTTCCAACTTGCTAGGATTACAGGTGTGAGCCACCTCACCCAGCCAATTCAATGTGATTTAATCTATTCTATTTCCTGGCTATGAGCCATCCACAAGGGCACATTGTTTTAATTTCCTGGACTTCTGTCTCTTCTTATAGATAACAAAGGGCACTGAATTAAAGCTTTCCCCAACTCTAGTCTATTTTACAATGTATCAAACCTATCAACTAACAAGTCTATAATTTCTTCAATTTTTTGTTCAACAGCTAATTTTCATAATCCTTTATTTTCTCTGGCAACATTTCTAGTATTCTAATGAACTTCATTTTACACTTGCTATATATGAGTTTGTGATTTATCTTATGCCATAATTTTTGCAGTTTATTTCAGTAAAAAGAACTTATCACTTGGTAGTTGTTTGCACTTGGATAAAATTGACTGAATTTTTCTTTATAAAGTCAAGGAAAGAAAATGTACTGCCAGGCTAAGATTAAGCATGAAAGTTTTCATCTGAGAGGGACAATTTGTCAGAAAATCGTGAGGAGGTGCATATGGAAGGGTATAATGGAAGCAGTCTTGCAACATTAATGATATCATTCACTCTCATTAGGGCCTGTAATAAATCCACACACACCTCACTGAAGGGCAGTGCAGTCTCTGCTGCTGATGCTCAGACAGAGCTGTAGTCACGCCCTAGAAGGTGGAGCTCTGTCTCATCTCCAGGGCAAGCGCCATGAGGCATGTGCTGAGGAATGAACTGGGAAAATGGAAATGGCAGCCCAGAAAGGTGGACAAAAACTGAACTTAAATCACCCCCAGAGTGATTTCTTATCATGGCCAATTAGTTACTACCCAGCGAAATGTAGTTTAACTAGTGCGAAGACTAAAGTGCAATCACAGGGATAAAATAGCTTTCTGAAAATCATTGTTTCCTTTATAAAGGTGCCATTAATAATTGTCATTGTAGTATCCAGAAATTATAATGCCTGCTGTTAAACTCAAAAGTGTAGTCATACTTGGCAATTACAGAGCAGTTTTAACTGTTCTAATTACTCACTAACTATGAGAAATTATATACATTTCTCCATTAAATTAATAAGGTTTGAAGGTATTAAGGTATTTTTTTGCCCAAGTTCAAAATATAATTAATAAGCAGTAATATTGTATTTATATATTTAATGGTGTTGTATGAAACCACTGAGTTCTTCCATGTAAAGGAGGTAAACCATTTAATGAAGGATATTTTTAAAAAGAATTTTAGTTTAATTTTAGTAGCATTAATATAATAAAATGTGGTGGAATCTCTGAAACCATATAGCCCATGCTTTTAATCTTGTTCATTAGAGTAACCTTGGGAAGTTTATATAATTTCTCTAAGTTTCTGCCATTACATCTGCCAAAGGGGATACAGTATTTGCTTTACAGAGTTATTGTGAAATCCCATAAAGTCTAGCCTCTAATGCATATAATTTTGCTGAATAAATCACCTGCCAAATAAATATGGGCTCCCTGGCATCTTAAACTTTTCTCTCATATTTAAATGGTTATAGCCTAAAGGTTATAATTCAGAATATTTTATAAAATAATTCACAATATAATATCCTAATCGAGTAATTTGATACTCTGTTCATTAAACTCAGAATATTTAGAATCAACACAGAAATTCCAATCTATTATCCAGACAATTTATAAGTATTATATTTTTCAAGATATTTCAAAAGGAGATTATCTCTCTCTGACAAATAAGCTCCCTCATTCAGACCGGACAGAAAGGTTGCTTCCAGGTGATACAGATTTTCATAATCTGCTTAGTATCATCAAAATAACAATGATGGTTGGCAGCTAAACTATTCCTCTTAGAAGTTTATGTAAGCCATTTTTATATCTCAGCACCAAATTATAATTTCATAAGGGATCACTTTTATGCCTTCATCAAGGACATAAGCCATTCTTCCTGACCAAATGTATCATATAGAATAACTTTCATTAGTCACAGCTAATAATGCATGGAAATAATATTTGTTCTTGTACTTCACTGGCACTAATTGAGTGCTTACTCTAAGGTCTGTTTTAAAGAGTTTTTACAAGTGTTTGCTCATATAATGCTTCTAATATCTCCATGAGGTCAAAACCATTATCACATTTTTACAGATGAAGAGCCAAAGCCAAAGAGGTTAAGTAATCAGCACAAGGTAACTCTGCGAAGGAACTAGTCCTGGAGCCATAATGTTAATCTCCAAAGCCCATGTCCAAAACCATCAATCAGATTTATGTCATCAATCAAGTGAATATTATCTGTATTATCAATTTTGTTAATAACATCCATATTAACAATCGTGTTAATATTATTTGTATTTATAAGATTATAAACTCCTTCACTTATTTATTAATGCATATTTATTGAGGTCCTTTTATGTGTCTAGGAATGTTTTATGCTCAACTTTAATAGAAAGAGTCAACTCAGTTCACATGGTAGATAAAATCTTTGTGAAGATGGAACAGCAGAATATGAATAAGTCTGATAATAGTAAAGTCTAAGTTGTTAGTATATGTCAGGCACTTTTGAAACACTTATATTATTTTAATTCTTTTCCTTTCAACACCAGTCTAATGAAATATAATACACCTATCCTATAGAGGAAGAAATTGAGCCACAGTCTAAATAACTTGCACTAGGTAACAGAACTAATAAATGGGAAAGCCAGGACTTGAATTAAAAAAGGTTTAGCTCCAGGGTTCATACTTTGAACCACAGTTTAAAGGTTGTTTATAGAGATGGTTTTAGTAGTATCAGCAACCTAATGAATTCTTGCAATCAACAACAATTTTGTGTAAGGAAATACACCACTGGCAGGGAAGAGAAGCTCCCATTTTATTCCCTGACTATATAACATTTATTAGTATAAAAATGTAAAAATGAATTAATTTTATGTTTTTTTTTTTTTTTTTTTTTTTGGAGACGGAGTTTCACTCTTGTTATCCAGGCTGGAGTGCAATGGCACAATCTTGGCTCACTGCAACCTCCGCCTCCTGGGTTCAGGCAATTCTCCTGCCTCAGCCTCCCGAGTAGCTGGGATTACAGGCACGCACCACCAAGCCCTGCTAATTTTTTCTGTATATTTAGTAGAGACGGGGTTTCACCATGTTGACCAGGATGGTCTCGATCTATTGACCTCATGATCCACCCGCCTCAGCCTCTCAAGGTACTGGGACTACAGGCATGAGCCACTGCACCCTGCCCGTATGTGTAGCATTTGGGGGGAATTATGTCTGATTGTGCTGGGTAGGCTGAGGTTCTCTCTACTGCAAATGGTGAGGCTGGAAGTATTGAAACCGTTATTTTCTCTCCCTGTTAAAGGCCAGATTACTTTTTCTAGAGGGGTTGTAAAGTAATGTCAGTACAGAGGCTTTGGTGCTTGATAGTAATTTACCAGTTAATGGCCAGCCAATGCCTCCTGTTAATTAATAGTGTATCTTACCTTAAGGTAGGGTAGTATAGAAAATAGTGACTTTAAGAGTGTGTGTGTGTGTGTGTGTGTGTGTGTGTGTGTGTGTGTGTGTGTGTAAAAAAGAAAAGACAAGTTTTACAGTAATTCTTACAGAGGAAGTCAGACAGAGCTAGTTACCGTAGCTTCAAAGGACTATACTTTCACTGAAAAACTATCTTACCAAAGTGCATTGGGATTTGTAGAGAAAATATGCTGTTTTTCTCTTCCTATCAGGGGAGGCTGGCCACTGTAGATTAAAGATATGAACAGACTTGAATACTGTTACTTTGTACATAGGAGAGGGTTACATTTAGCTAAAATTGGAAATGGATCAGAATCTGAAACAGTTTACAGAAAGAACAAGTGAAAAAATTAAAACATTAAATTTGAAGATCCCCCTATTAAAAGTGAACCTACACTTTTAAAAATTACAAATAGTCTATGAAAAATAAGGTATCACCTACTATGTGCTCAACCAAGGTATCAAGAAATATAAGAACAGCTTCTGTTCCTTAGGGAATTTACACTTCAAAGGGACAAGGAAATGTGGGGAGGCTGAAAGAGAAGAAGACGTACATATTTGGATAAACAATATGATTATATTTCTAACAACATAGTAAATCTATCACAGAGATAAGATACATGAATGCAGACATATGACTATAAATAAATAAAAGAATAAATCTGCCAGAAAAGGCCACATAAATAAGGAAAGAAACAAATAAGTAAATAAGGAGGATTATTATGAGATAGATAGGTGATCAGATTTGTAGCTTAAGAGGTAACAAGTTAGTTTCGCTGGGAATTAATTGTTAAGAGTTAAGTTGGTAAGATCAACAAAAGAAACTCCTACAGGTTGCTAGCAGTGGTATAAATTGATATAATCATTTTAGGGAAAACGGGTGCTATTGAAGGTCAAGATTCCTAGACTTACATCCTAGACTCTAGAACCTAGAGGAACTCTTGTACTTGTGAAAATGTAATCACCAAAACTGACATACAAGAATGTTCATAAGATCATTGGTTGTGATAGCAAATTAAACAACAAAAATACATTAGAAAAACTTTGAAAAAATTTTTCCCCATTCTGTTGGTTGCCAATTCACTCTAATGATGGTTTCTTTTGCTGTACAGAAGCTCTGGAGTTTAATTAGATCCCATTTATCCGTCCTGGATTTTATTGCCATTGCTTTTGGTGTTTTAATCATGAAGTCCTTGCCTATGCCTATGTCTTGGATGGTTTTGCCTGTGTTTTCTTCTAGTGTTTTTATGGTGTTAGGCAATCTACCTGTCTGACAAAGGGCTAATATCAAGAATCTACAAAGAACTAAAACAAATATAGAAGAAAAAAACAAACAACCTCATTCAAAAGTGGGCAAAGGATATGAACAGACACTTTTCAAAAGAGGACATATATGAGGCCAACAAACATATGAAAAAATGCTCATCATCACTGGTGATAGGGGAAATGCAAATCAAAACCACACTATGATACCGTCTCACAACAGTTAGAAAGGCAATCATTAAAAAAATCTGGAGACAACAGATGCTGGAGAGGGTGTGGAGAAATAGGAACACTCTTACACAGTTGGTGAGAGTCTAAACTAGTTCAACCATTGTGGAAGACATTGCGGCAATTTCTCAAGGACCTAGAAATAGAAATTCCATTTGGCCCAGCAATCCCACTATTGGGTATATACCCAAAGAACGATATATAAATCCTTCTACTATAAAGACACACGTATGTTCACTGCAGCACTGTTTACAATAGCAAAGACCTGGAATCAACCCAAATGTCCATCAGTGATAGACTGGACAAAGAAAATGTGGTACATAAACACTATAGAATACTACTCAGCCATAAAATATAATAAGTTCGTGTCCTTTGTAGGGACTTGGATGAATCTGAAAACCATCATTCTCAGCAAACTGACCCAAGAACAGAAAGCCACGCACCGTATGTTCTCACTCATAGGTGGGTGTTGAACAATGAGAGCACATGAACTCAGGGAGAGGAGCATCACACAGAGGGGACAGTTGGGGGGTGGGTAGGGGAGAGACAATGGGGGGTGGGGAAGGAGGGAAGAGTAGGAAGGGATAACATGGGGAGAAATGCCAGATATAGTATGCACCTAAATTAAAATAAATAAATTATTAAAAAATACATTGGAAACAACTTAGGAGAAGAGATAAATAATGTTTGTTCATTCAATGAAATGTATAGCAGCAAATAAATGAATTGCAGATGCACAAGGAATATATTGTGTATTAAAAACAATATAATGGATTAATTTTATACAAGCAAATATGCACATATATGAAACCAAATAAAAGCAAGGAAAGCATTCAGGATTGTGGTTACCTACATAAAGTTAGAAAATATTGGTAAAGTTTGTTTTTTCTTTTGTAGGATGAAATATTTCATAATAAATAGTGTCAGTGATGACAGCTGTATATACTACTGCTATGCATGGGGTCTAAATGCAGGGTCTACTGAGAATTATGAAATGTGGTGTTCTGAATCCCAAACTGTGTTTTCCAATTTAATAAATATCACTGCATAGATCAAGGGAGCATCTCCTGTGCTTATGAGGTCTTAATCAGCAATAGGAGACTTAAGATTGCTGGTAGTCCTTGCCATCAATTCTTCCCAACTCAAGATAGAATAAAAGGTGACTAAAATCAACAATAACTTACTGTACATTTTAAAATAACAAAAATAGTGTAATTGGATTGTTTGTAACACAGAAGATAAATGCTTGAGACAAAAGATACCCCATTTACCCTGATGTGATTATTATACATCATAAGCCTTTATCAAAATACCTTATGTACCCTATAAATATATACCCCTACTATGTACCCTCAAAAATTAAAAATTAATAAAAATTAAAAGCTATTTGATAATAATGAAACTGTACAGTGACTTAATGAGATGACTTTCTTATCAAGGAAAGGAGCATTTAAGCAGATGGCAAGTGACCAAATGGAGTAAATTAAAGTAACCTCTTTTAATATACAGATCATTTTTGTACCAATTCCCTTTCAATCCAAAATGACTATGATATTCAATTATTTTCTTGGGATTTTCTTTTAGCCAACTTTCATCCCACTGATCATGCAAGCATCTGAGAATTATTTTCCCAAATTTCCAATTAATCGATTGCTTCAATTATTACCCATGTCTGAGTATTCTTGACTTCTAAGTCATGGCATTCATGAATTTGCTCATTAATATTATTTAAATTTCCCTTCCTGTTTTTGCTGGTTAGTTAGCATGTCTAACAGAATTACATCAGCCAGAGGCCACCAACCTTTAGTTGGTTTTTTGTTCACAGAATCAGTATTTTATTATTGTAACAATCTTCTATTCTCCAATATAGAGCTAACTTACTTAGAATGAGTCTTGAAACTAGAAAAGAATACTGCCTCAGCAAGATGCCTGTATTTGATAGATCTGCTAGACTAGTCTATTTATGCTAACTGCAAAGATATTACAGTAATCAACCACACAGCAACTGATAACAGGGAAATGGGTTATACTGATCTCGGCAAAATGAAGTTTCAAAATTTCCCTCTTCAACTCTTCCCTATATTTATCTGCTCTCATAGCCAGATAGCTAGGAAATTATTTATTTCCATCCTAAGTCTTAAGTCCTATAGTATAAAGTCATTTCTTTCGTTTTTCTTTTTTCTTTTCTTTTCTTTTTTTTTTTTCTTTTTTTTTTTTGGTTCCTACAACTGAGTATCTCAATCAGTAGAATAATTTTATTTTGTACAAAATAAAAAACACAAATTATTTCCAAAAATCAAGGGCATATCAATCATGCACATCACAACAATATCAGTCATACTGATGGATTCCAACAAGCATCATAAAACATGTTGGCAGCTATCCTTGCTACGCTAAAAATATAATATTTTGATAAAAATAATGTGTCCAGTTTGCTCAAATAAAAGACATTAACAGTCACATATTTCCCTGTGTTGGATGGCAATAGCTATAAAGAAAGTGAAATACATTTTGTGCAGATCAATAGTACTGCCCAAACAATTGACACGATTTTCTACTTCTTGCAATAGTATGGCAATTAGTCTTTGATATTCACTGTAGATATAGAAGCAAACATAATGCACTATTAAAAACATAAAATTGATTTTATTTTACTGCTCTGTTGGAAGAGGACTACAAATTATTTCACACCCTTCAGGTATTTACAACATAATCTGTAGTATTCAGGATTGCTAAAATTTGCACCTACTTAAGAAATTCTGAATTTTTTCTAAACTATGAATGACTACATTGAGCTAGATAGTGTGTTACCTCACAAAGATCATGGTAATACACACCTGAAAATTTCATCTGTGCATTTCACTTCAGCTACATGCAAATAGTTTTTTTGTGGCTGAAGGAAGGAGTTTTCTTTCTGATTATAAAAAGGTCAAATCATAATTTTTTACAAGACATACCTCAAGGGAAAATATGATAAATAAATAAATTTCAACATTCCTATGGAAACAACCCCTTTTAATTATCCTTAGGACTATGTTGCATTATCATTTACATTCTGGCCAGCTGAGGTTCAAATTAGATAGCTCCATGGGTGATAGGAACCCTGAGGCCCATGAAGATCCTCAGGACACAGGTGACTGTTTCAATTATTTCCCTTGAATGGTTTAACCAGCCTTGGTGTCAGCATGGGGCAAAGTATTGGGAGTGTGATGCGTGTAGCCATGTAATTATGCATTTAAGTATATTTTCCTAATTTAAATATGCCTGAAAAACTTACATGACTTGAACCTGAAAATTCCTGTGGTCTAGTCATTGGATATAATCAATGATCCCTGAAGTGGGAGTTGGTTCCCTTATTCACAAGCTTTTGAAAGATGCCTTTTCATAGAGAAAATCATATTGCTGAAATTTCAAAATTTGAAGAATACTATTTGTCTCTTTTATAACATGAATTTTTAGTTAAAAGTGAGGCTGAAAATGTTTTCAGCAACTCATAGTCTAGTTGCTACCTAAAGCAAAAGAATCTGAAGGAGCATAAACATTGCTCCTACCATATGATAAATAACTCCTGAAGCACACCCAGACAATAGTCAGAGAAGGTAGGAGCAGAGCTGAGAAGAGAAACATGATGGCTAAAGTTGTTGATATTTATGCCAAAATATTCCCTAATGAGACAGCAAAGTGGGCCAACTCTTAGATAAAGATACAGATACATTCCCAGACAATCTCCTATGCAAGAATGTGCATATTATTTTTCATCTCAATGTCTAGCCACCAACAAGTGGCCTCATGCCTTGATTCCTGACCTGGAACACATATCCATGTTCAGCAAACAGTTACTATTTTTTTAACTCTGGGAAAATATTGATTCCTGCTCATCTTTCTTTGATGAATATTCTTCAAAATTATAATTTAGTGGGAAAAAAATGGAACCGTGGCTCATTTTCCTTCATGAGTATATGCTGTTTTATTTTGATGTGCAGAGTGACACTGTTTCCTCTCTGGAAGGTCAGGCCACCTGCCCTCCCAGCCTCCTCATACAAATAATTGTGGTGCCTTACAACATGAGCTGAAGGTAGGCTCATTTTCCCTTTCGCGATTCTGTTGCCAAGTTAGAATTAGGTGTTAGTGAAGTCAGAAAGAGACAGTTCTTGCTAAAGTAACACCCAGTGGGGTTTATAAAACAAACAAACAAACATAAACACCCCAATATAGGAATATCAGTGAAGTTAAAATAGCCAGGTTTAGACTCACTCCTGAGGATGCAGAGTTCTACATAATAACAGCAATCTGGTCTGCAAGTGAAAGACACTTGCTTGTATGTATAGATATCTGAGGTTTTCAAACAAAGGCAGAATGGTTTAAAATCGGAGTAGAGAAACTGAAGGAATCAGCCAGAAAACATAAAATGAGCTAAACTAGCCTTTGCTGAAACCATAAAATTTTCCCAGATAAGTCATACTCATTGATTTCTTGTAAACTTTCATTAAATGGCAGCAAGTTTCATTAATACATTACACAATTATTTTGTAATTAGTTATTTTTGTAAAAGAATGATTTAATTTGGGCCGGGGGTGGTGATTCATGCCTATAATCCCTGCACTTTGGGAGACCGAGGCAGGTGGATCACAAGGTCAAGAGATCGAGACCCTCCTGGTCAACATGGTGAAACCTTGTCTCTACTAAAAATACAAAACATTAGCTAGGCATGGTGGTGCATGTCTGTAGTTCCAGCTACTCGGGAGGCTGAGGCAGGAGATTGCTTGAACCCAGGAAGCGGAGGTTGTGGTGAGCTGAGATCGTGCCACTGCACTCCAGCCTGGGTAACAAGAGCAAAACTCCATCTCAAAAATAAAAAGTGATTTGATTTCTGGTTTATCTTCCATTTATGGGGGATGTGCTCTGAAAGAATGGGGTCACCATCTGATGGAAATTATAGGCATTAGCCAATGTAGTTCAGGAGAAATTCCAGACTTTTAGATTCAGTCATGCAGTGCATGATATCAAAAGCAGCTATAGAGAGATACAGAAGCATATATATTATATGAAGTAATTCAAAGGCACATGTAATTCATAATATTAATTTTAATGTGAAATATTACCTCTAAAAGCAGGCTCATTTCTTAGATTTTAAGGCATAGCAAGAAATAGCTAATACTTACTGGGTAAATGTTCTTCAAACTTTCTAATGAATCAATGTACTATGTTGTCTCATCATGTAAATTCCTCACAATTAAATGCCAGGTAGTCACAGCATATGCATGTTAGGACTATACAAACTGAATGTAGTCTTAAAATATGATTGTCTTTGGAATTTAAAAACACACCCTTGTAAAGACTGATATGAATAACTTTTGATTAAGAAATTAAAATAACAGAGCTAGATTGTCTTTGAACCAAAAGCAATAGATGTAAAATCATAGTGGTACTTACCACAGTGAAATTCATTACTTTCAATATCCATATTGTCATGGCCAAGTTAACTATCATGGTAACCAAGAGCAGAAGGACAAAGAAGTATAAGCACCTCTTTCGCCATCCATAAATTCCCACTGGGTAAAGTTGTGCATTTTCTGTCCTTGGTAGGTTATTATGTTGTGTTGCTAGTATGTATTGTTCTCGGGTCATCTGAAAAAGAAAGGAAAAGAAAGAAGGAAAGAAAAGAAACATTAAAAAAAATGATTTTTTTTAAAGACACAATGTACCTTAAAATAATGGGAAGTGAGTGTTCAAATAATTGTTGTGTAATTAAAATGCTACAGAAATCTTCGAATAATTTTCATCAATACAGATTTTTAGAGCTCTTTAATTCAATGTTATATCCACAAAATATACATTATTTCCAGTCAGATTTGTCCGATTTCAACAGTATGCTTTTCTCTTGGGATGCTCAGAAGACTACCAGATCTACCTCCAGTTACCAGCAAACAAAGAACTCTACTCATGTCCAAGTGATAGAGTTTGGATCTGCGTCCCCATCCAAATCTCATGTTTAATTGTAATCTCCAATGTTGAAGGTGACGCCTAGTGAAAAGTGATGAGATCATGGGAGTGAACTTTCCCCTTTGGGGAATGGAATTCTCAAAGTCTTAGTTGTTTAAGTGGGTGGCACCTCCCTCCTCTCTCTTGGACCTTCTCCTGCCCTGTAATACCTGTCTGCCTTCCCTTTGCCTTCCACCATGATTGTAAGTTTCCCGAGGTCTCCCGTAAGCAAAAGCCACTATGCTTCCTGTACAGTTTGTAGAACAATGAGCCAATTAAACTCCTTTTCTTTATAAACTACCCAGTCAGTTTCAGGTATTTCTTTTTAGCAGTGCAAAAATAGATTAATACACCAAGCTACTCTTAGACTATGCTTTACCTATTTTGTGGTAGACAGAAACTAACTACAACACGAGAATTTTCCTTACCTTTCTCTAAACATGTAGGATACAAATGGTTCAGTATATATGCTTCAATAAAAATGTCAGCGAATTTTCAAGAACTAAAAAAAAAACAAAACAAAAAAAACAAAAAAAAAAAACATGTTTGTGTGGATTTATTTAGGCAATAGGTATAAATTAGAAGTTTTAATTGAGAATTCTGTTGGTTATTTTAGTTTTATTTCAATGAGTTATCAGAAGAAACACTGAACTCTAAGAACACCATATACTATACTATACAATTTCATAATGTAATAAAATTAGAAGTCAGTTTTGAAAAAGTGAAGATGATATTCTTCATTTTTTAATTCTATATTTAAATTGAATGCATAAATTCAGGTTCTAGAATTAATTCTTTCAATAAGCAAATGAATTTTTTCCTGTCTTATACAACTTAGAAATATAGATAAGGGTAAAAAATATGAATCAGTACTGAAGATGTCTTAATTGTACAGTTTTCAGAATAACATATTTGTTACCTGAAGGATGGAAAGTGATTTTATAATTTTCTATAGGACAATGATTGTTCAGTATTATTTTTTTCAGATTTTTTCTCAGATTGCTTTTATTCTATCTTCATTAAATGATTAATCTAACAGAAGTACTTCTGAATAAATTACACACAAGTAAAACTTGCACTAATAAGTAATTAAAATTATGTTAATATAAAATATATGTACTACAAAATTATTGTTATAATGTTCATTGACCCAATCCTACTGCAGATAAAATATTGCAATTTTTTTCTTTCCCATAGGTTTTTGGGGAACAGGTCGTATTTGGTTACATAAGTTCTTTATTGGTGATTTGTGAGATTTTTGTGCATATATCACCTGAGCGGTATACATAGAACCTAATTTGTAGCCTTTTATCTTTCGCCCACTTCTCACTGTTTCCCTGAGTTCCCAAATTTCATTGTATCATTCTTATTCCTTTGCATCCTCATAGCTTAGCTTCTACTTATGAGTAAGAACATGGAATGTTTGGTTTTCCATTCCTGATTTACTTTTACTTCATTTAGAATAGTCCCCAATCCCATCCAGGTTGCTGTGAATGCCATTAATTTATTCCTTTGTATGGCTGAGTAGTATTCCAACTACTCATACAATGCATCTGCATGTATGCATGTTGGACTATTACTCAGTCATAAAAATATATATATGTATACACACACACACATATATATACACATATATATACATATGTATACATATATATGTATACACACGCACACATATATACACACATATACACATATATATGTATATATATACATACATACACTCACCACAGCCTTTTTATCCACCCATTGATTGATGGGCATTTGGGTTGTTTCCATATTTTTGCAATTGTAAATTTTGCTGCTAAAAGCATGCATGTGCAAGTATCTTTTTTTGTGTAATGACTTCTTTTCCTCTAGGTAGGTACCCAGCAGTGGGACTGTTGGATCAAATGATAGTTCTACTTTTAATTCTTTAAGGAATTTCCACACTGTTTTCCATAATGGTTTTACTACTTTACATTCCCACAAGCAGTGCAGAAGTATTTCCTTTTCACCACATCCCCACCAATGCCTCAATTTTGATTTTTTGATTATGGCCATTCTTGAGGTAGTAAGGTGGTATTGCATTGTGGTTTTTATTTGTATTTCCCTGATCATTAGTGGTGTTGAACTTTTTTTCATGTTTGTTGGCCATGACTTCTTTTGAGAACTGTCTATTCATGTCCTTAGTCCTCTTTTTGATGGGATTTTTTTTCTAGCTATTTTGTTTGAGTTCCTTGTAGATTCTGGATAATAATCTTTTGTTAGATGTATAGGTTGTGAAGATTTTCACTCACTCTATGATTTGTCTGTTTACTTTGCTGAGTGTTCCTTTTGCCATTCAAAAGCTCTTCAGTTTAAGTCCCAGCTATTTATCTTTGTTTTTATTGCATTTGCTTTTGGATTCTTAGTCATGAAATCCTTGATTAAGTCAATGTCTGGAAGGGTTTCTCCCATGTTATCTTCTAGAATTTTTACAGTTTTAGGTATTAGATTTAAGTCCTTGATTCATCTTGGGTTGATTTTTGTATGCGATGAGAGAAGAGGTTCCACTTTCATTCTCCTACGTGTGGTTTGCCAATTATCCCCACACCATTTATTGAACAGGGTTTCCTTTCCCCACTTCATGTTTTTATTTGCTTTGTTGAACACAAATAGACAATCTAAGGTCACACCACAAGGAACTAGAGAAAAAGAAAAACCAAACCCAAACCCAGCAGAATAAAGAAAATAACAAACGTAAGAGCAAACGTAAATGAAATGGAAACAAACAAATAAAAATACAAAAGATACACGAAATACAAAGTTGGTTCTTTGAAAGATAAATAAAATTGATAGACCATTAGCAAAATTAACCAAAAAATGAACAGTGAAGATCCAATGAAAATAGGAGATATTACAACTGACACCACTGAAATTCAAAAGATCATTTAAGGCTACTATGAACACCTTTATGTGCATAGAATATGAAACCTAGAGGAGATAGAAAAATTCCTGAAAACATACAGGGATTTATATTCTTGTAAAATATATATATATATATATATATATATATATATATATATATATATATATATATTCCTGTAAAACTACCTTAAATCAGGAAGAATTAGACACCCTAAATAGAGCAACAACACACAGTGAGCTTGAAACTGTAATAAAAAATTACCCACAAAGACTCCAGGACCAGATGGATTCACAGCTGAATTCTACCAGATATTCAAAGAAGGAATTAGTATCAATCCCACTGACACTATTCCAAAAGCTAGAGAAAGAGCGAGCTGGGCACAGTGGCTCACACCTGTAATCTCAGTACTCTGGGAAGCCAAGACAGGTGAATCACTTAAGGTCAAAAGTTTGAGGCCGGGCACAGTGGCTCACACCTGTAATCCCAGCACTTTGCCAGAATAAGACAGGCAGATCACAAGGTCAGGAGATCAAGACCATCCCCGCCAACATGGTGAAACCTGTCCCCACTAAAAGCTCAAAAAATTAGCTGGGTGCAGTGGTACACGCCTGTAATCTCAGCTACTGGAGAGGCTGAGGCAGAACAATCACTTGAACACAGGACGTGGACACTGAAGTGAGCAGATTGTACCACTTCACTCTAGCCTGGTGACAGAGCAAGAATCCATCTCAAAAAAAAAAAAAAAAAAAAGAAGAATTTGAGACCAGTCTGGCCAAGATAGTAAAACCGTGTCTCCACCAAAACCACAAAAATTAGTTGGGCGTGGTGGTGGGTGCCTATAATCCCGTTATTTGGGAGGCTAGGGTAAGAGAATTGCATCAATCTGAAAGGCAGAGATTTCAGTGAGCAGAGATTGATTTCAGTGAGCAGAGATCGTGCCACTGCACTGCAGCCTGGGTGACTGGGTGACAGAGTGAGACTCCTTCTCAAAAATAAAAAAATAAAATAAAATAAGAAAAAGAGAGAGAAATAGAAATAGAGAATCCTCCATAAATAATTCTATGAAGCCAGTATCATCCTAATACCAAACAAGGAAAGGACATAACAAAACAAAACAAAACAAAACAAAAAAGACAAAAAACTACAGACCGGTATCACTCATGAATACAGATGTTAAAAATCCCTAACAAAATACTAGCTACCCAAATCCAATAGCATATAAAAAATATAATTCATTATGATCAGGTGAGTTTCATGCCAGGAATGCAATGGCTTTAATATACTCAAGTCAATAAATATGATATACGCAACAGAGACCTCAGAGACAACGCCACACATCTACAACCATGATTTTTGACAAACCTGACAAAAACAAGCATTAGGGAAAGGATTCCCTGTTTAATAAACAGTGTTGGGAAAACTGGCTAGCCATGTGCAGAAATCAGAAACTGGACCCCTTCCTGACACTTTACAGTAAAATTAATTCCAGATGGATTAAAGACTTAAACATAAGACCTAAGGCCATCAAAACCCAAGGAAAAAACCTAGGCGAAACCATTCAGAACATAGGCATAGGCAAGACCTTCATGACCAAAACACCAAAAGCATTGGCAACAAAAGGCAAAATAGACAAATGGGACCTAATTATACCCCAGAGCTTCTGTACAGCAAAAGAAACAATCATTAGAGTGAATTGGCAACCAACAAAATGGGGAAAAATTTTGTGATCTACCCATCTGACAAAGGGCTAATACCCAGAATCTACAAAGAACTAAAACAGATTTACAAGAAAAAAAGAAACAAACCCATTCAAAAGTGGGTGAAGGACATGAAGAGACACTTTTCAAAAGAAGACATTTATGAGACCAACAAACATGAAAAAATGCTCATCATCACTGGTCATTAGAGAAATGCAAATTAAAACCACATTGAAATCCCATTACTGGACATATATCCAAAGGATTATAAATTCTTCTATTATAAAGACACATGCACATGTATGTTCATTGAGGCACTGTTTACAATAGCAAAGACCTGGACCAACCCAAATGCCCATCAATAATAGACTGGGCAAGGAAAATATGGCACATATACACCGTGGAATACTATGCAGCCACAAAAAAACAATGAGTTTGTGTCCTTTGTGAGGACATGGATGAATCTGGAAACCATCATTCTCAGCAAACTGACACAAGAACAGCAAATAAAACACTGCATGTTCTCATAGACAGGCATTGAATAATGAGAACACATGGACACAGGGAGGGGAGTATCACACACTGGGGTCTGTTGGGGGGAATAGGGGAGGAATAGCATGGGGTAGGGAGGTTGGGGAGGGATAACATGGGCAGAAATGCCAGATACAGGTGACAAGGGATGGAGGTAGCAAACCGCATAGCCATGTACGTACCTTGCAACAATCCTGCATGATCTGTACATGTACCCCAAAGCCTAAAGTGCAATAACATATATATATATATATATATATATGATTTTGTGATATATATAATCACAAAATCATTCCAATATATGCAGAAAACACATTTGACAAAATTAGCATCCCTTTACGTTTTAAACCCTTAGCAAATTTGGCATACAAGGAACATACCTCAATATAATAAAAGCCATCTATGACAAACCCACAGTCAACATAATAGTGAATGGGGCAAAGTTGAAAGCACTCCCTTTGAGAACTGGAACAAGACAAGAATGCCCACTCTTACTACATCTCTTCAACATAGTGCTGCAAGCCCTAGCTACAGCAATCAGACAAGAGAAAGAAATAAAGGTCATCCAAATTGGTAAAGAGAAAGACAAGCTGTTGCTGTTTGCTAATGATAGGATTATATACTTAGAAAACCCTAAAGACTCCTCCAAAAAGCTCCTAGAACTGGTGAATGAATTCAGCCAAGTTGCAGGATATAAAAATCACATACACAAATCAGCAGTTCTGCTATACACCAACAGTGACTAAACTGAGAATCAAATCAAGAACACAATCCCTTTTACCATAGCTGCAAAAACTAAAATAAAATACTTAGAGATATACCTAACCAAGGAGGTGAAAGATGTCTACAAGAAAAACTACAAAACACTACTGAAAGAAATCATAGATGATGCAAACAAATGGAAGAACACCCCATGCTCCTGGACAGGTAGAATCAATGGTTGTGAAAATGACCGTATTGCCAAAAAGCAATCTACAGATTCAATGTTGAGAATTTTTTATATAAATGATTTGGCTTTTCCTCTTTTTGTTTTAATTCCAAAATTGCTATAATTTCAAATTGCATTAATGCACTGTTAATTATCTTTCCATTTTTTATCATTGAGGCATATTAAGCTTCATAGAACAAAAATAGTTGAATAAGCTGTTACAGTATCATAATTTTAAGTGAATTGACAGTACTGATAACAGATGATTCACAGCAAGTTCTCTCATAATATAAATAACCCTATTTATCATTATTATTTAAGTTAACATTTACTAGTTCCTTAAAACCTACCAAAAAGCTTTATTTCTTAATTAAGCTCTGATTTGGTGTAGATGTGAAACCCACCATGTCATGTAATATAAGTGTTAATAGCAGATGATAACTTTTCAAGGAATTGACTTTACCTGAGGAATTTGGTAGAAGTTTCAAAGTTTTGACAGTGGTTTTGATAATACAGAAGAGAATAGGATGAATAGAATTTGGTTAAAATGTACAAAATACTGTTCCATCGAAGGAATCAGTTTCAGTATTTCAATAGTACAGTAGAGAAATTACAGTTAACAATAATTTATTGTTTATTTCAAAAGAGTTAGGAGAGAGGACTTGTAATGTTCCTAAGACAAATAGAAGATAAATGTTTCCGGTTATGACATCTTAATTGCCCAGATTTGATTATTCTACATTGCATACAGATATCAAAATGCTACATCTACCCCAAAATATATACAACAAATACATATTTTGGGGTAGATGTGTGTGTGTGTGTGTATATATATATATATATATATATAGATAGATAGATATATATGTATTTATATACACACACATGCCATATATGTATATACACACACATACATATATATATATAAATTTTTAGAAAGCAGAATTTAAAAAACAAAGAAGAATAAAGGAACCCTGGGGATGATCACATTTACTGGGAAGGACAAGGAGTAGCAGGGAAGGGGGAGAGTGAGGATGTAGAAGGAGCATAGGAGAAAGCAGGAGACTGAAGGTTCCTCACTAGCCAGTAGGAGACCTTCCCTTTGTAGAGCTGGTCACTGAAAATGTCCGAGTTAAATGTTCTGACTCTTCAGATCACCGAATGCCTGTAATTCATATTAAAGCAAACTTATTTTCTAGAATGTTCCATTTCTACAAATTACATTTCAATATGAAGGTGAAATTAGTGTGCATTAGAAATAAAACTTAGTCAATCTCTGAAATAACACACACACAACTACAAAGAAAATTGTCTTTCAGCAGTAAGATTGAAATATTTTGGTGAATCAAGAGATTCAGTAAATATATCAAATGCCTCTCACAATTTTGAAAAGCAAATGAGATAACAAAAGGCTAAAAGTTATCAAAAAATTACTGAGTTAAAGCTATGCTTATCTCAAAAAATTCAATATTATTTTATTTAATAAAGCTTAGTTTAACATTATTACTTTATATACTGTCTTTATCACAAAATAAATTAGCACATTTCTGCTGCAGTAAGACAAGGTTAGACTTTTAAAAGTTCTTTTTCTGTTGTTAAGTCTGAGTGTTTTTCAAGATCACAAATCTTTCGGTGCTGTTACAGTGCAATAGTAGTACTAGCAGAAGGATAGAAACATAATTCTAAGTGATTATGCAAACTATCCTACATTTGAAACATTACAATTTTAGCCTTAATTGTTTAATGATGATCCATTTTAAAAAATTAATTTTTATTTTTATTTTTTTAATGCATTTTTAAGTATTAACTATATTCTGAAATATCTTGCTTTCTTTGGCATTATGAAACTTCAAATAAAAGTTTCTTTTAACTATTGTCACTCTAATGGAATCTACGAAACAATACTGAAATTGCAGAGATACTTATTTTCTCAGAAAAAGTGGATTTCAGAGAGTTAATCACAATGTCCTGAGAGACAATATCATAGTACCAAGATGTTTCTCAGGTTTCATACTATTTCTCTACCTCCCTTGCAATATTAATTCAATGCCATCAACATCTGTTTCACAATTCTCTTGATTCTCAAGGTTTTGTACTCTACTCTTGGTTACTTATAGTAACTAGGACCCTCTTTATCTTAGTTTTGCCATTCTGTTTCATATCACATTTTTTGTTTAAAAAGCATTCATTAGAATAAAATGACTTCAAAAATCTATTTTTTTAGCTAATATCAAGGAACTTTTTGGCTTTCTTGGATCAAAATGAGTATTCGCATTGCTTATATTACTTTAAATGCATTTACTTGAATTAGATCCTCATGCAATTCAGGAAAGAGCTGGTTTAAATTTGCACTTTGAAATTTCTCTACAAAGGAATACACTTTAAAATATAGTATTTCATCTAATAAGGTAAATAACATTTCTGGAAAGATGTTATGAGGTTCAATGAAAGATGCCTGGCCACACAGAATTAGATGTAAATTTTTGGACATTTTTCTCCCAAGGTAAGGAAAACCTGGTTTTCAGACAGGGCTAGTTTGTTTGGTAAATTTAAAAACACAGCATATAGACACCAGAAGAGAATGAATTAATTTGGAATAACCTAAACATGGTTCATCACTAATAATGTAGCCCTAGAGAATTTTGGTGACTTCTACTGACATAGATGGAATGGAAGACAAAATAATTAGGGTAGCAGAGACCATGTGGTACTAGTACCTTGCCTCATGTAAGGGGACAATAGTTCAAAATACTAAGGCCCAGGAAATATACTAATAATTCCAAACTAGCTGAAATCATTATTTCAGTGTTTTTATATAAGTATTCAGAGTTGGGAACAGTAGTTGAGATTCTGGGCAGAAGATGGTTTTCATTTAATAAAACATTTATGAGTGAAAACTATTGTTAAGGTAGAGGTCAAGATTGATGCATTATGGATCTCATTTGTTTGGGAAAAACACAATATGCACATAGAAAAATAAATAATAACATCAAATAGTAACATATTCTCAAGATGATAAATACAATAATATAATAAATACTTTATATAAGCCATATAATGTTAATTAGTGATAGATACTATAAATATAACAAGGATGGTAATATAATCAGGGACTACTTTTACAATGGTAGAAGGAGAACGTATTTCAGAGCAAGTGACACATAAGATGAGACTAAAGTAAAGAAGAGAGGTTAAAAAAAAAAAAGGTCTGTATTTGATGGCCTAATTGGAGTGAGATAAATAGAAAATTTTGTAAAAAGTAAAAAGTGGAGACAGCACGTTTAGACAATTTTTGAGAGATAAAGAAAGTTTACTAAACTGAATTATAGATGAGTGTCTGGGGGTCTTGTATAGCAGTATTAAACCCAGGATCAGTATCAATGTATACAAAAGATAAGAAATGGAAAATTGAAGAGAAATGAGGAAAATTAATGTGGGATCAATAATTGAAGTGATGAAGCTGGAACCAAGAGAGGTCATGTGTTCTTAGTGGTGTGGCAGCAGAGGAAATAGAGACAATGTCAGCAGATCGCCCGGTCAGCTGTGCTGCCCAAAGGAGGAGTAATACAGACAGGTAATAATTATAATAATCCAGTGAGAATATTCCTTGATCTTATTCACTAGTATGCTGAGATGGAGGACTCCCATTAGCTTATGAAAAATTGAAGATAGCTGTGCTGTGGTTAAAGCTTGCAGGAGCCTGGCTCTGGGACAAGCAGTATGGAGAGTAGCCTCCTCCACAGTATGCTCCTACAGAGGCTCATTACACCAAGCTTGCTCTGAGTGGATTTCAGTGTCTGAGACCTAGAATGCCTGCAAGTAAAAGTATACTCTTCATCTTTTCTACCCCAATCGTTTTTCTATTTCTTCAGTGAGGTTTTATTTTTTATTTTCCAAAAGTGGAAGTGGAAGAAGGAGGGCATAAAGGAATATTAAGAGATATGGCTTCTTTCTGGATAGACAGCAAAGGCTAAAATAAGTAACTCCTGTTAACAGGTGTGAGTGGACAGGAAGAAAAAAAAGGTTAAGGAAATATACAATATCTAAGACAATTCCTTTAAGTTGTTGTTGGGTATATTAAGGGTCTGAATAAAAACTATCAATGGAATGCCTTGTTTTATTTTCTGCAAGGGAGAAATATTGTTTGAAAGGATGAATAAATGATCCCACCTAAGTGTGTGCCACAGATGAGCTGCTTTATAACCCTGTAAGTGTAGGGATTTGAACAATTTAAAACTAGCAGTAAGAACTAAGTCTGGAGGTGAGATCTGGTACGCAGCTTTTAAAAACCGGAGTTTCATCAAAAAGAGAAAAAGGACTCTTAAGCTTTGTACAAAAGCTTGAGGAAATAAGAAAGTTAATTTAAGTCCAACTATTAAGAACCTATTATCTCCAGTCCAAATTTTATCATTAGTCAATCAAAAGATAAAGTTGAAAACAGAACACAATCATGTATTGAAACATATAATTGATATTTTTTTAAATACTACATTTAACAATTTTATAATATTACTCACATAAACACTGAATATAATGCAAAGAGACAAACTCAAATGCTAGAGGTAAACAACAAATTATTTGCTCTTCTGACTCACTAATTTGATTCCTTAAAATTAAAATATAAATTGAGCTTAGACCTGTGTTCCCTGTTATAGGAAACACAAATGAAAAAGAGAAACATGTGAGTCCTGGAAAACAAGCCAGATAATTCGGGAAATTGATTTTAATTTCTGATGATGTAGCTAGCATTTGGCATGCTGAAATAGCAACATGCAACATCCTTGTGACCATAAAAATTTTATCTGGATTCTAAAACCTCTTCAATTCCTCACTGGGAGTGTTGATGTTCTAGGAGAAGTGGTAAATCATGTTGGTGTCACTGTTCATTAAGTGTTGATCATGTTAGATTTAACACTACAGTATCAGTCATCTGTTGTTTATTCAGGCAAGGAATGACACACAATAGTTTAAAATCCAGTCCTAGACTGATATGCCGAGTTCAGATCCCAGTCTGGCCACTGCATTACATGCATCCTAGGGAAAGTCACTTAGCCTCTGTCTGCCCCAGTTTCCTCAAGTCTCAAATGAATATTACACTGACTTATATAAAGGCAATCTGGAAGTAGAAAAGGAGGATGTTAAAGTGCCCTTTTCATTTTAACTAGTAAAAGTACTCATTTTTAAAATGTATCTTCCACCCCTACTTGAGTGCTGTATAAGTATTTTATTGGAATTAATTTTTAAATACATGGTTGAAGTATAATTTTCAAAACATAATGCCTGAAGGGTTCAAATTACATGGTGTGAACTTTTCATACCAGAAAGACATTTTATTTTCTGCTCCAACAAAATGAGCCTCTAAACAGCTACTAATGTTGAGAGAGATTGAAACAATACAGTAAAGTCCACTTACCATGGCAATTTAAACTTCTCTCTATCTACGATACTTAATTCTCAAAGGCACATTTCAACATAATGATAGTCAAAATTTGCTATTTAAGAAAAACGGCCATTTGGAGTGGAGTTTTTCTTCTACTTGCTTTATGGAAAATGCTGTAGTCGGGTTTTGCAGTATGGAAAAGCAGCAACCCAGCAACTGAATTTCAAGAATGATGAAAGATATCTGAGTCAAATGGGCTGCCTCTTGAGAGAGGAGATAGATGATTCTAGCCAAGCCTGACAGAGAAGAGAAATCTGAATAGGCACTAAAAGGGAAATATATTCCCAGACAAAAACAACTTGTATCAAAATGTGGGCATTTAAAAAGATCTTTTTTCAGTCATTCATAGCTTTGTTTACATACCTCATGCATCCGAAAATCAAGCAGTTTTACAAGGGAAGTAGTTATCCAGAATTTCACTGGATGAAAATTCAATCACTTTTTTAGACATTTATTTAGGCACAGGTTTAAATTTGGGCTTTTAACTTTGAAGTCACTTCATTCTCAGATCTTCTCTGCTGACTAAGAGTAGAAACACTTAGCCACTAATGCAATTTTGAAGGCAACTAAGAAGTCTTTTGCCTGCTTAGAGGTTATCAACACAAAGAGATAAAACAACAGACAGTCCATGGGCACCATTTACACTGATTGCAAGCAGGAGACACCCGTTGGCAAATCATTTTGCAAGTTCGCAGCAGGGGAAGAAGGAAAAATCTTTAAGGAAAAGCAAATTTGTCAGAAACACAGCAGAAGAGCTTAACTGGGCAAGCAGAAAGCCCACACTACTTAAAACAGTAAGGATTAACAAGAAAATATACAGTAGTAAGAAAACTTCTCGAGAAAGAGGAAGGGATATTGGTTTGTATTCTAACACCAAGCAGAAAAATGTAATGAGAAAAAAGGTAATAGAGAATGGCTTCCCTAACCCGATAATAAAGTAAAAGATGTGACTGGTCATGATTAATCTTGCAAACAAATTTCAAAATACTTTATTGAAACTCATTTTTTCCACTCTGACAAATTTCTTTTTTACCAGATTAATGTAAATTATTTATAGAGTAGTCAAATTTGTTTTGATGTAAAATTTTCAAAAGGGTAGTAAACATGGGAAATGTGTTCTGCTTTGGGTATCTCACTTGTGGAGATGAATAAAGGACAAATTCATAATGAATATGTTTAATTTAAAATGTACTGTTTTCTGCTGCTTTATGATTTTTTTCTTTTTTTGGTCTTAGCTCACAATAGAATTATAAACTCTTTGCTTGCAATTCTTTCATAGTCTATCAACAAACACAGTACTAGGCACTCTGTAAATAACAAAAGAGAAGAAAACTCACTTGTGTTGATTGCCTGCTTCCTGTCAGGGATTTTCCTAGAGGTTTTAATATTCGATTTTGCTGAAATTAAATTGATTTTCATTATAAGTTAGAAAAGGGAGCACTTTGGGAATCACTATAGTGTCATTTACTCCATTGTTGCTTCCATGGGCTTCATTAAATAATCAATATATATTGGTTGACTGTATGGATGGATGAATGTGTGCAGAAAGAATATAATTCAAGCAACTGGAAACATATTCAGGGGTATGGTAGGAGTGAGAAATTGGATTTGAGTCAAAATATTACACAATTATAGACTTTTCATTTGGAAATTGGAAAAGCTGTACCTGTTTCATATCACATATTGGGCCAGATGATATGACAGGACTGGTAAAGGAAGCTTTTTGAGACAATAATATTTGAAAATATCTTTCATTCTAACTTTAAATATAAGCCCCACATCTGAATCAGTAGTATTCTTAACTAGGAGGCTTCTGAATCACATTAAATATAAAAAATTGAGTTAATCATTTTGATTTTACTGATTCTATTGAGAGCACACAGTATTTTAATTAATTGCAGCTGAAAACCAAATAATTTTACTGATACTTAGATCTTATATTCCTCTTTAGAGGTAAATAGCTCCATCATTCTTTCTCATACTTTTCACATAGATCTGTTTATATGGGTCCTTGCTGTCAGCATTCTGTTTCAGGATTTATTTATAACAAAATAATTTTACAGTTTTCCAACATCTGCTTTCTTTCTTGTTTCTATTCCTTAGCTTAAAGAAATATATATATATATATATATATATATATATATATATATATATATTTTTTTTTTTTTTTTTTTTTGAGACAGAGTTTCGCTCTTGTTACCCAGGCTGGAGTGCAATGGCGCGATCTCGGCTCACTGCAACCTCCGCCTCCTGGGTTCAGGCAATTCTCCCGCCTCAGCCTCCTGAGTAGCTGGGATTATCGGCACGCACCACCATGCCCAGCTAATTTTTTTTTATTTTTAGTAGAGACGGGGTTTCACCATGTTGACCAGGTTGGTCTCGATCTCTCGACCTCGTGATCCACCCGCCTCGGCCTCCCAAAGTGCTGGGATTACAGGCTTGAGCCACCGCGCCCGGCCAAGAAATATATTTTCAAAACACAAATATGTTTATTTATATATTAAATAAAAATTAGCTGAGAATTTTCACTTACGAAGCACTTTCCTAGAAGTGATGGATAAAATAGTGACAACAGCAAACAAAAATCCCTGTCATCACAGGGTTTACATTCTATTGATGGACACAGACAGTGAAGAAAACATAAATGTAATATGTTAAGTGAAATGGTAAGAGGAGCTAAAAAATGTCAAGGAAGAAGGAAAATAAAAATGCATGTTGCAATTTAGATAGGGTAGCCCATAAAAGCCTCTTTGAAACCGAAGTTTTGAGTAAAGTCCAGGAGGATGTGAAGGAGGGAGCTTTGCAGCAATTGAGCATACGAGCATTTCAGGTGGGGAGGGGAAAATACTAGTTCAGGGTGGACTAGGGAAGCAGGTGCACCTGGAGCAGAGAGGTCAAACGCCAAAGTGAGGACAAAGAAGTGAAAAGAACCAGAATTCCATGAGGCATTGGAGTGTGTGTGAATGTGTATGAGTATGTGTGAGTGTGTGTGTAAACAAACTATCATTTGTTTTCAGCCAGGCTTTCCATGACAACTTTATACAAAAGAACACAGTTAACCTTCATTCCTCATTATCTTCTTCTCCCTCATTTGTTTCTTGTTTGAAAGTATTTATCTCTGCCTAGCATCAGGTGAAATATTCATCTGTTGATTTTCTGTCAGATCCATTAAAACATAAGCCATATGAAGACAGGGGCTTTGGGTTGTTTCTTCATGTAACTCCTTCAAGCAGAACAGGTAGGTGCTCAATAATATTTATTGAATAAACAAATTATTTTGTACCTACTATTTGTCACATTATGTGGTTAAGCATTCAGCAAGTATTCAGTAAAGATGACTGAATGAAATTTCTCATTTCTCCTGAACTTTTGAGGTATGTCTTTTTCAACAAGAATATAAGGTGTGATGGTCAGAGGATGGCATTAATAAAACCTTAAATTTCAATACTCTTCTTAACATGTGCTATTTATGTCACACTAAGCATATTTGTTCTTACTTGGTTGTTTCTTTATATAAGGGCAGATTCACCTACCTTAAAAACTTACGTAAATATTAAATGTGGAAATGTGTAACAGCTTATCTAAGACATAAATATTAGTTCATAGAGCTTTTCCTTCTTCACTTCATGTCAGTGAATATATTTTCTAAGGAAAATTATGTAATATTTAGAATTTCTGAAAGAAATAGTTGTGTTATCACTGACTTAAGAACTTCAGAGAATAAAGTGCTGAAAAATGCATACCTCCAGATTTTGGAAATATGATAAAATATTCAATTCAATATTCAATGTAATTTGAATAACTGAAGAGACATTTCATATAACTAGCTTCCAACCCCAATCTGCCTCTTATTTCCACACACTTTTAAAGAGTTTTGTTTTATTTTAATTCATTACTGTGCAATTGAAAACAACTTTCAATCAGTTAATATATTTGAAATGGCTAGAACTGATACAAAATAATTTAACATTAATATATGTAAAAAGATAATTTTACAGATATTGAAGGAAAGAAAATGACTAACAGTTTTTTCACTGAGATTGATTATTACCTTAACAGGTTTATTAGTCTGTTTCCCCTGCTATAAAGAACACGCAAGACTGAGTTTACAAAGGAAAGATATTTGACTCCCAGTTCCGCTTGGCTGAGGAGGCTTCTGGATACTTACAGTCATGGCAGAGGGTGAAGGAGAAGCAAATATTGTCTTCGCGAGGTGGCAGGAAAGAGAGAGAGAGAGGAGGGGAAACTGCCCCTTAAAAAACATCAGATCTCGTGAGAACACACTCACTGTAACAAGAATAGCATGGGGCAAAATGCACCTAGGAGCCAATCGCCTCCCACCAGGTCCCTCCCTCGGCACAGGGGGTTACATTACCTAGAAGAGTTTCAGGTGGGGGCACACAGACAAACCATATCAACAAGTATAATGTTGCTATAATCAAACCCAGTAATCACTGTTTTTAGGAACACCTGCCCACTGAGGCCGGCAATTTTCTGAGTACACAGCTCCGGCTGTGGAATACCCACTTATCTGATCATTCGTATTGATACTGTGTGGTGACCAAAGCACATGCTCCAAACCTTTTTCCAAAGCCACATTTTAGATACTCTCAATGTATAAGATTTTTTCTAACTGCATTGTACAAAATTACTTATTTATAAGTGTATTTTCTCCAGAGGCTTAGAGATCTATATTCCAAGCCATAATAATTATGTCTCCTACTTAATGATCCAAAAAGGCCTTGACCATATTATAAATTGGCGACCTTTGTATGTTACATTTAACTGGTTTAAAATTACCTAGCTTACAATCAAGAAACAGCACAAATATTGAAGGAGTTTGACTAGACTTATATAAAACAAGATTGTTTAAAATTATGTCAACTGCTGGTTTTGAGAATAAAATACCAGCAGCCAATGCAGTCCTGGATACTTACTTGCCTATTTATTTATATTATTTACTCATTGTACAAATTACTTTAGAAAAGATAGGTTACAATGAACAGGAAAAGAAATAAACAATTATCTTATTGTTTAAAGTACTTAAAAAATTAATTTCAAAGAGTGAAAATTCCACTTATTGAAATTCACTTGAAATATTACATGATTTTTTTTATCCTGGATACATGAATTTAAAGATGAACATAGAAGTACTTATTCACTAAATTGTTTTCATAATACAACATTAAGATGAAATTGCATTAATACATGTTCTGGTAATATCTACAATAGTTTACATCTTAACAGTATTTTACTCCTCTTTGCCAGATATGTTAATGCCAAGCTTAAGTTTCTTATATTCCTACATTAGAAGGCTAAGCATTCCTATTGAATCTGAAAATAAAATAAAATGAATTAATTTATTCATACCCATCCCAATAATTTTCTGTAATAAAATGAAAATGAATCATTTTTAGAACTACACATCTTAATAGTCAATAATCCTTCACTCAAGGGAAGAAAGAAAATTCACAACAATAATGATATCAGTGGCAAATAATCACATGAGATTACCATGTGTCAGACACTAATGCCCACAAAATGTTAACTCATTTAATCCTCTCCCAACCCAGAGAGGAAGGTTTTTTATTATTATCCTTTTTTATATGGTAAGGAAAATAAAACCTTGAGAAGTTAAGGAATTTTTCCAGGAATTCACAGGGGCAGGAAAGATAGGAGGAACCTTTTGATTCCTGAACTCACTTTCAAAGTCATACCCTACTCAGCCCATGGACAAAGCACCATGCCTGTCCTTTACACAGATCACTTCCTTCACACATTTGTACCACTTGATAAAAGTGACTGTCACCAACTCTCATTTATCAACGAACAATCTGAAGCTCCAAAAATTCAGCATACTCAAAGTCCCACAAATGAATTAAAAAATAAAAATAAAAAAAACAAAAAAAAAAAAATAAAAAAACGGATTTTTGAATTCAGGTCTGTATATTGACATGGGATTTACTGCTGGTGTTTTTGTTTCCCTAACCTCTCACTCTGTTTCTCCAATGAATATTTACTAAATACCTATACATGCAAAGCATTTTAAGCATGACAATATGTCATACGCTGTCTCTAATTTTCATTTGTTACAGATATTATATCCATAAAGAAATATGCAAATGAATGTAATTCGTGCTTCTCCATATGTGAAATTTGTACTACTGGTGGTAGGGAGTTATTGTGTGTGGTAAGTGTAATCATTCCAGATAGTAAATAAGCATGACATGAAACAATTTTGATACCCTTTTAAATTTGCTTCCAAGCTTTCTTAGTATATCATGTAGCAATTCTTTTATATGCTCATAAACACATTACCAATTTCTTCCACCCTCCTCCACATACATACAAAAAAGAGCTATTAGAGAATTTTTTCAGCCAAACATTATCTTTCTAGTTGGATTGTAATAACTTTGTCTTATTTTCATTGCATTTATCTTTTCTCTTTTCTTATGGCAGGATAAACTGGTTCCCAATTTACTGCATCAGTGTAAAAAAATATTTTAAAATGCATTTACTTAAATAGAGTTAGTAAGTTAATTTAAAGAAAAATATTCAATGAATAGCATAAGTAGAATATGAATATGGGGAATGTTAGGAAGCTTACAGGAATTGATTAATGTTTGAGAAACGCCATAAATAAGAAATGGAAGAGTTTTCTGATTAGACCATGAAAAAATAAAATGTCCTAACTTGAGAAGGTGAGTTCTTCTAAACTATAGAATAGAGTTAGGAACTAGATGCCCTTAAGGAAATTTGCACATAGGATACATGCATACACTACAGAGATGTCTCGGAAGGTGCTTAGTCACTGAAACTCCAGGGCGCTATGGGTCCCATAGCAGCAGTCCAACCACTGTCGCTAATCTCCACATGAGTAACAGATACTCTAGGAATTTGATGAAGGAAGTGATCACTCTCTGGCTTCACAGAAGCATTTGATGCAGGTTTCATATAACCTTTAGGGTTGTAATGAATAAAGAATAAGCCAAGATGTTGATGTTGGGGTTCAAAAAATGATACTCCAAAATGAGGGCCCCTGCAGCAGTCTCCGAAGCAAAGGTTCTTTCTCACTTTGTCCTATCCTCCAGTCTGCCAGCCTTTATCCTCCCCTTAGGCAAGCCAAATGAACTTTTCTTCAAAGTGGTTCATAGAAATCACAATCCTTTTTCTTAACGACAGCCATAAAGCATAAAGGTATCACTCTAACTTTCCCCCAGCTTTCTGTGTAAGCTGGCCATAAATAAATAAAGACCCTCATTCTAGACAGATCCCACCATGTACCAGAGAAGAAGAAATGCTACAGCAAGAGATCAAGAAGAATCTGAGCAGACAGGCCTTGCTAGGTTTTCTCATGCTGTCTACTACTATCAGCTCAAACCCGTTATGTACAATCACATTTCTACATGGCTGTTCCTGCTTTATTGAACCTAAGAATGAAATCAAATTATTTACACTGTATCTTTGGAGCTTCAATCTGAATGCTCCACAGTCATGTAAAACGATCGTCAAACTAATTTGTTATGCTTTTCTTTTGTTAATTTGATTTTTTGTGATAGCAATGTCAGCCATGATCTTTATCATTGGAAGGAAAAAAGTTAACCTCTACAGTAGTATTTCAAACAAAGAAAAAGCAAGAAAACAGGAATGCAAAACTCATACATGAATTTGGAGAAAATTGAGCAACACTGAAAGAAATACAAAATTAAAAGTAACTAATTGAAAATAGATACATCAAAAACATAAAAAAGAAAATAAAATTATTTTATAAAAATGTTTTTTTAAAAAAGGATTGTTTATGACATTTACAGAAAACAATTCTGTTCTCTCAGAATATAGTTATACCCTTATTAGCCACCAACTTATTTTTCTAACTTTAAATTAGAGAAAACTGATTGTTTGCTTCAAAATGCAAATAAATTTTTGTTTATTAGGGAAGATTGGAGAATAAGCAATTTTGGGAAAAGTAAACTTAGTAGTTACCTTACAAGATGTCAATACTTGTTAAAGCTAAATTATTCTAGATGCTTATGTAGGTGTAAAGAAGTAAACCATTGGATTAAAATAGACATTCCAGAAAGAGACGTACATGTATGGCTAATTTGAGTTGAATGACTAAAGCAAGTGATGGGAAAATATAAAGTGAAACCAGAATCCTTAAAAACTGCTCTTGTTGATATGAATTGGTACCACTACTCTGAAGAAAGATTAAGAAAATAGCTGTTAAACTGAAAATATGGATAACTTATATCTCATAATTTCTGTATATACATTATGGAAACCCCAATATTTATAAAGAAGAAAAGATGTTCCAGTATGTTTCTGTAATAGTAAAATATTGGGGACAAAACATGAATGTTCATTAATAGAGAATGTGGTATATTTAAAGCGTGGGACAAAACAGAGCAGTTAAAATGAATTGAGGGCCAGGTGCAGTGGCTCACACCTGTAATACCAACACTTTGGGAGGCTGAGGCAGGTGGACCACCTGAGGTCAGGAGTTAGAGACCATCCTGACCAACGTTGTGAAACCCCATTTGTACTAAATACAAAAAATTGTCCTGGCATGGTGGCACATACCTGTAATCCCAGATACTACAGAGAATGAGGCAGGAGAATTGCTTGAACCTGAAAGACAGAAGTTACAGTGAGCTGAAATCATGCCACTGCACTCTAGCCTGGGCAATAGAACCAACCAGCCCCTGTCTCAAAAAAAAAAAAAAAAAAAAAAAAAAAAAAAAAAAAAAAAAAAAGAGAGAGAGAGAAAACAGAAAAAAAGAATTGAATTACATTTTTATATATTGTTCTTCATAGAGCACAAAATATGCTGAATGAGAAAACAAGCAATACTGTACCAACATGTTCACATGAATCCATATGCATGTCAGTCATGCTCACAAGCGTAATCAATAAAAATACAAATGTATTTCAGGACAGTAATTTCCCTCTGTTAACTTGCATATGAGATTTGTGTTTTGGGTACCTTTCTTGTAAAATGAGTACAGTGCAAATCTTACCCAGTTTTGTGGTGGGCTGTCTATGTCTGTATATTGAAAATGTATAGATGATGTAAAGTGAAAACAGGGTGAGAAAAAAAGATAAGAAGTCAATATAATTTATCACTGCTTCATAATGAAAGTCTATTCTGAACTGAACCCTCTAAAGGGGAAAAAAACCTAAATTTTGGAATCAATTGAGGAAGAAATGGGAGGACTCAGGTTCTGAATAACAAGAGCAGCCATGTAGTATAATGAGGTAATACGTAGCAGCAGTAAGAGTTACGGAAAAGTTAGCTAAGTTAATGTAGAATGAAAGACTTACTATTTAGCTAAACATAAAAAATGGAAATTTCAATGTGAATAAAATTATGTTAAGAATTGATTTTATATCTCTGATGCACAATTCTAACAATCAGTCTCCTAAAAACAGTGATCTGGAGACACTTGCTTAAAGCCATAAGCATTCTTTCATGCACCTGTCCTTTACAGTCTTTTTGATCCAACAGATTAGAGAGCAATAAGACACAAATTAGTGCAATTTCCTTGGATAGAATTCAACATCAGTGGAAGAAGCATTGTGTTTTAAACATGAGCAGATGCATACATCAAGAGTGTAATAGCTGCTCAACATGTAATTCATCTATCCCTGCTTTGGGGTTTATAAGAGAGAATTGCAGTCCTCTCCTTGTAAGAAGGAGATATGAAGGATGGAAAGTTATGAGTCATCCCTGCTCAATGTGACTACCCATGAAGACATTGATACAAAGAGTCTTCATCCAAAAGGCACTTCATGAAACTAGGTAATGAGGATTTACATAATTTAGATTTGTCATATAAAAATATCTAAACTGTATATTTCTTGACAAAGATCTTTCAATTGCCAAAAGGGAGATTTGAATGAGGACTGGATTATTAACGCAACACTAAAAACTTATGAACCATAATAAGTGCATTTGAGAAATAGCCATTAATTGAACAAATAAGCCCATTGTGTCATGTGGACTTAGTAGCCACTCAATAACAATAGATATTTACTGAAAACAACTTACTACTATTTTTTCTGCTTGGATAAAAACATATCATACATATTTCAATTTTTATCTGATCTTACATATCTTCAACATTATCAAATGAAGTCAACAATTAGTAATTTTACATTAAATAAGACACATACTCTTTTTTCTTTCCTTCCTTCCTTCTTCCTTCCTTCCTTCCTTGTTCCCTCCCTCCCTCCCTCCCTCCCTCCCGCCCTCCTTCCTTCCTTCCTTTCTTCTTTTTTGAAACAGAGTCTCACTCTGTCACCCAGACTGGAGTACAGTGGCACGATCTCAGCTTACTACAACTTCTGCCTCCTGGGTTCAAGCAATTCTCCTGATTCAGTTCCCTGAGTAGCTGGGACTACAGGCACATGCCAACCTGCCCAGCTAATTTTTGTATTTTTGGTAGTTACAGGGTTACACCATATTTTCCAGGCTGGTCTTGAACTCCTGACCTCAGGTGATCTGCCCCCTTTGGCCTCCCAAAGTCCTGGGATTACAAGTGTGAGTCATTGTGCCTGACCCCATTTTCAGTTATAAATTGGAAAGAAATTAAACAATTATCCTTTCAATATGCTCATAATAAAGTGGCATACATCATTTTATCTGAATTTCATGAAACTGTTGAAATTCTGTGTCCATTGTAATCAATCAGGTCATGTCTTAATGATTGATTATGTTTTATATACTTACTTATTTTCAAGTCTGGACCATGTAAATAATAAATACATATTTAATTAAAAGAGGAAATGAACAAAAACTGTAATCAGTTTTGATGTTTTGTTTCTATTTTTAGCAGAATGACCTTGATACATGCTGCAATTAAGTGAACTGTACAGTACAACAGGGGACCAGGAAATGATGACAGGCTTTCATGGTTTTGTACACTATTCCTTACTCATACTCCACCTTGAACATTGATGCCTAGTTTATCAAATTTGGGTGAGGGTAGAGGGAAGAGCAATATGCATGTTGGAAATACACATAAAGATTTTGATGATAGAGAAATGGCAAAGCACTGATGAAAATGAAATTCATCTATAGCCATCAGTTGACTCAACCAGGTGTGACATATTGCCAGCCATCACCTTACATGCACCGTTTCCCTAATCCACATCTAGGCTTCCTTAGCCTAGGAAAGTGAGTCAGCATATTTTAGTACCCACCAGTTATCAGCAGACCAGCCTGGTCCAGAGTATGGGCTCTTCCTTCCTCATCCTCTTGCAAATTGTCCTACATGCTCTCTGGGTTTGAGTCGTGGCTGCAATGTAGGCTCATATTTTCTGAGACCATATGACTAAATAACATATCAGAGATACTTTTTCAAGAGTTTCAACAGAGATTATATATTATTATCCCACTCAAGTAGTTTGGGAGACTTGGGAAAAAGTGAATATAATATGAGTGCTAAAATTGTTGAGGAAATACAGGGCACATTCTGAGGTCAATTTCAGAAAATTCAGTGATGAATAGTAAGGTAGATGACTTGTAATGTCAACAAATTTCTTCAAAATAATTCATGATAACAGCAAATAAAATTTGGTTTTGTTAGTCAGTAAAGAAAAATTCTGACATATAAAGGTCTAGCATTGTCATTAAGACATTATCTCTCTGTTTACAACTTGGATATGTGAATCTGAATACTTAATAACATCCAATTAGTAAATGTATCACATTTAATTTTTGAAAATCTATTTTTTTAAGGATCATCCTTTTCTTACTCTTTTATAATTTACTTTAGGATCTAAGAAGGATACATTCTCCATATTTTGAAAAGTTATCTAGGTTTAATATGCACAACTAAATGATCTTTGCCTTTATCCCTACCTCTAGCAACATCATTATTTGTGCATAGCAAGCTCAAAGTAAATGTTTAAATAATTTTTTTTTCTCTAGCAACAGAAAGAGCAAATAAAGTATTTAGATCTTAGGCCAATTTGTCATTTTTTATTTATACTCTATTAGCTAAAATGTCAATTGCCAATGTTACCAAAGTCATCTCAGGTATTGAGTACTTTACTAAACCAGTTTCTCAATCAAGCTACAAAGGAACAAATGTGTTTAAATACGTTTAAGTATTGATAAAATACAAACTGAAATGGCACATCCATGTAAATTATAAAACAGAAACCCTGATTAGAAATGCATGTTCTCATCCTTTCTTTCTAATTCCTTACAGAAACAATGACCCACCTCCTTAACACACCCTCTATCAAGCATTGTATCTTGTACTTTTTTTTTTCTGAATCAAGTGAAGCAGTATCGATCCTTTTAATTGAATCAATAACTGAATGACTTTGCTGATTCGTTACATTATTAAAGTTTGTGAAACTTTTTGGGAAATCTTATCCAAATATGGTAGCATGAGAATATGCAGGTTTGGAGAACAGTGGCTTTCTAGTAATTACTTTTTACTGCATTCCCATCCTGTATCTTCAGTTTTGGTAAATTGTCCCACTATTATCTGCTTTGGGCAGTTTGATTAATTAGGATCCTGGACAAAGAAAATTAATTGAGGCGTAAGAAGTGGCTAGGGGTGGCATATGATAACATAACAAGTACATAAATTTTACTTTCATGGACATCATAATATTTTTCTCTTGGTTCCCTTTTGTGTATCTAGGTTAGGTGTAGTTTCACATTTAGATAAACAGACTGGAAAATCCTTATTAGTTCCCCGAGTCTAAGCAGATGTTTTATGTGCCAGACAGTGTGATTGTTTAAGATTAGTGTAATTGTTCTATTGAGCATTGTAGCTGTCTGGTATAATGATTTAAGGAGCAGTCTGGCTTTGAACTACTGCAGGTCCATTTGGCTGAAGGTTCATTCATGCACAGCCCATTTTACTGCTACCCAACACAGAGACAGTATGAAGGAAAGGTCCTGGAGAAAGATAGACCTAAGAGAACCACAAATACAGAATGCTCAGTTAGTCTAGAAAGAAAAAATCAAGTGCAGCTTAAGAGTAAAATGGGTCAACAGTAGAACAATAATACACAGGGCAATTACTTTTGAAACTAGAAATCTTAGCTGTCAAGATAATTTTGATTATCAGTAATAAAATAAATTATAGAATTGTACACTAATTTCTACTGCAATTATTCACTTATTAAGTTTCAAGAAACGATTTAGATGTTTTAAAAATAGTAATATTTTAAATGCAAGGGTTTGATAATATAAATCTTTTAAAACACTCACAGTTAAATATAAATTAGGCCTTGTAAGTAGATTAAAATTATTCTTATGATAATCATCTGAAGAAAAACTCTAAGGGAAATATTTAGAGGATAGTGTTAGTATAAATATAACCAAACCAACAAATAAATAGTAATTGAAATAACATGGGGAAAATAAATTGGAAGTACAACTGGACTTTTTATAATAGAAATCAGAGTTATACTTATCAATACACGGGTTAGGAAAAAATGAGAGTTTAAAAAATTTGGGGAAAAACTTTTAGCAAATAATTATCTTTATGGCTCATTCATTTACAAGGATATGCTTTAACCAAGCTGTAAGAACTGTTTAACACATAGATGGCAAATAGATTCTATCACATGGCTCTGATTAAATGGTAGTAGTGCCCTGGAGAGATGGAGGGAGCCACCTTCTCCCAGGGTCCAGGGAAAGGAGCATCATGTTTGATTAGGGCTCAATCATTCGAGCACAATTTTATCATATTTTCAGTTTTTTCTCCCTTTCAAAGGAGAAGTAAATTGAAATTAACAGCAATTTCAGTAGTAAATGCCTTTCTTGAGAACCATAGCTGCTGCATTACACTGATACAGGTACCATGCGAGATGCTTTCCTCTAAAATAGTAAAATTCTAAGGCTATGGAAAAAGTTGTCTCATGTTTTAGTTACTAACTTTTATTTATTTATTTAGATCTTGGAGAGTTTATATTCTAGGCTACGACGTTTAACATTTATAATGCTCAAATAATACCTGTGTAACAAAGAATATTGGAGGAATTTGAGCTAGTAACTGTACATATGTCGTTAATGTATTATGAGCATTGACACGAGAAACATAGGAAGACAGATGAGAAATTCGACATGAGGAAACAAGGTAATTACCAATGATTAGGTTACAAAGTAATTTTGTTTTGAGCAGAGATATTAAAAGTGAAAATCAAAGAGTTGTGGGGTCTTTAGAGCCAAAAGCATGCTAAATTTAATTTTTTTACTCATAGTATCTGGAGTAGTGCCTAGAATATAGTAGAATGTCATAACTACATATAAAGGGAAAAGGGCAAGTAGAAAATAGTTATTAAGGCCTGGCACAGTGGCTCACACCTGTAATCCCAGCACTTTAGGAGACCCAGGCAGTCAGATCACAAGATCAGGAGATCAAGACTATTCTGACCAACATGGTGAAATCCCATCTCTACTAAACATATGAAAAAAAAAAAAATAGCTGGGTGTGATGGTGGGAGCCTGTCCAGCTACTTGGGAGGTTGAGGCAGGAGAATTACTTGAACACAAGAGGTGAACTTTGCAGTGAGCTGAGATCATGCCACTGCACTCCAGCCTGGTGACAGAGCAAGTCTCTGTCTAGAAAAAAAAAAAAAAAGAAAAAGAAAAAGAAAACAAAGTAAAAAGAAAACAGTTATTAAAAATTAAATACATTTTCCATGATAGGAATTGGCCTAGGAAATAGAACATATAATATTCACTGTATGATTACAAGGACCTAGATAAGTACTATTATTCCTAATTTTACATAAAGAAACAAATTATGTGAAGTTAGAAAATTTACTTACAGTCTTATAGTCATTTGGTAAATAGATCTTAAGATTTATATAGCAACTAAGTTTGCATAAATCTTGAGCCCAGATACTTACTACAACATTGGGCTACAAGAAATAGAAAAATTCTGCATCTATTGAGATAATTATGTGGTTTTTGTCTTTGGTTCTGTTTATGGATTAGGTTTATAGATTTTTGAATGTTGAACCAGACTTGCATCCCTCGGATGAAGCCAACTTAAGGATGATGGATAAGCTTTTTGATGTGCTGTTGGATTCGGTTTGCCAGTGTTTTACTGAAGATTTTTACATCAAAGTTCATCATGCATAATGGCCTGAAATTTTCTTTTTAGTTGTGTCACTGCTAGGTTTTGGTATCAGGATGATGTTGGTCTTACAAAATGAGTTGAGGAGGATTTCCTCTTTTTGTATCATTTGGCATAGTTTCAGAAGGAATAGTACCAGCTCCTCTTTGTACCTTAGGTAGAATTCAGCTGTGAACATGTCCTTTGACAAAATTCAACAGTCCTTTATGCTAAAAACTCTCAATAAACTAGGTATTGATGGATTGTATCTCAAAAAATAAGAGTTATTTATGACAAACACACAGCCAATATCAAACTGAATGGGCAAAAACTGGAAGCATTCCCTTTCAAAACTGGCACAAGACAAAAATGTCGTCTCTCACCACTCCTTTTTGACATAGTATTGGAAGCTCTGGCTAGGGTCATAAGGTAAGAGAAGGAAATAAAGTGTATTTGAATAAGAAGAGAAGACATCAAATAGCCCCTGTTTGCAGATGACATGATTGTATATTTAGAAAACCTCATCATCTCAGCCCAAAATCTCCTTAAGCTGATAAGCAACTTCAGCAAAGTCTGAGGAGACAAAATCAATGTGCAAAAATCACAAGCATTCCTATACACAAACAGACAAATAATGAGTGAACTCCCATGCACAATTGCTACAAAGAGGTATTTTATTAAATACCTAGGAATACAACTAACAAAGGATGTGAAGGACCTCTTCCGAGGAAACCAACCAACCACTGCTCAAGGAAATGAGAGAGGACATAAACAGATGGAAAATCATTCCCTGCTCATGGTTAGGAAGAATCAATATTGTGAAAATGGCCATAGTGCCTGAAGTAAATTGTAGGTTCAGTGCTATCCCCATCAAGCTACCAATGACTTTCTTCACAGAACTGGAAAAAACTACCTTAAACTTCATTTGAAACCCAAAAAGAGACTGCATAGCCAAGACAATCTTAAGAAAAAAAAAAAAAAAAAAAAAAAAAGCTGGAGGCATCATGCTACCTGATTTCAAACTACATTACAAGGCTACTATAACCAAAAGAGCATGGTACTGGTACAAAAACAGAGATATGGACCAATGGAACAGAACAGAGGCCTCAGAAATACCACCACACAACTGCAACCATCTGGTCTGACAAACCTGACAAAAACAAGCAATAGGGAAAGGATTCCCTGTTTAATAAATGGTGTTGGGAAAACTGGTTAGCCATATGCAGAAAGCTGAAACTGGATCCCTTCTTACACCTTATACAAAAATTAACTCTAGATGGATTAAAGATTTAAACATGAGGCCTGACACCATAAAAATGATAGAAGAAAACCTAGGCAATACGATTCAGAACATAGGCATGGGCAAGGACTTCAGCACTAAAACACTAAAAGCAATGGCAACAGAAGCCAAAATAGACAAATGGGATCTAATTAAAGTTAAGAGCTTCTGCACAGCAAAAGGAACTGTCAATAGAGTGAACCAGCAACCAACAAAATTGGAAAAATATTTGCACTATAACCATCTGACAAAGGACTAATATCCAGAATCTACAGAGAACTTGAAAAAATTTACAAGAAAAAAACACACAACCTCATCAAAAAGTGGGCAAAGAATATGAACGGACACTTTTCAAAGGAAGACATTTAGGCAGCCAACAAACATGAAAAAAGCTCATCATCACTGGTCATTAGAGAAATGCAAATCAAAACTACATTGAGATACCATCTCACGCCAGTTAGAATGGCAATCAATAAAAAATCAGTAGACAACAGATGCTGGAGAGGATGAGAAATATGAACACTTTTACACTGTTGATGGGAGTGTAAATTAATTCAACCATTGTGGAAGACAGTGTGGCAATTTCTGAAGGATCTAGAAATAGAAATACCATTTGAGCTAGCAAACCCATTACTGGGTACATACCCCAAGGATTATAAATCATTCTATCATAAAGACACATGGACACGTATGTCCACTGTGGCACTGTTCACAATAGCAAAGACTTGGAACCAACCCAAATGTCCATCAACGATAGACTGCATAAAGAAAATGGGGCACATATATACTATGGAATACTATGCAGCCATAAAAAAGGATGAGATCATGTCCTTTGCAGGGACATGGATGAAGCTGGAAACCATCATTCTCAGCAAACTGACACAAGGATAGAAAAACCAAACACTGAATGTTTTTACTCATAGGTGGTTGTTAGACAATGAGAACATATGGACACACCTCACATACCATGGCCTGGGGAGTAGGAGGCTAGGGGAGGGATAGCAGAGGTTGGGGCATTTGGGGTGGGATAGCATTAAGAGAAGTACCTAATGTAGATCACGGGGCAATGGATGCCACAAACTACCACCATGGCACATATATACCTATGTAACAAACTTGCATGATCTATACATGTACCCCAGAACTTGAAGTATAACAAATAAATAAATTTTTAAGAAGACTTAATAGTCAAATACAAAAAAAAAAGAAACAGAAAAATTCTAACTCATTCAATTTATGGGCTGAAGATGTTTAAAGGTCAGAGAATAAATATGAATTATTCTGAAGATGTCAATACTTAACTGATCCTTGCATTTAAGTAATCTCTACTAATAAACATTAGATTTTTGTTATGATAACAAGGAAACTCTCAGTTACATTTAGCTTTGGCATTAAATGAGAAACAACCTTTCTACAAAGGGTAAAAAGTATTACTGTAATAGCCTAAAAGCAGCCACCGATTAAGACAGCATTCAAGCTCAACATCTAACTATCTCAAATCCTATCCACTCTACTGAATTTCTGACATCACATTGGACTAATCTATTACTTGATAGAAGCAATAATGTTAATATGAGTAACATGAAAATATTCTCCTCTGCATAAGCTTACACAGACAGGAATATTCACTGACCGTTAACAGCCTAATATTGATAAACTATATAGTAAACACCCTATAATTTACACTGTGAATCCAACACAGGCAAGCTCCATGGAAAGATTACAAAAAGTAAAGGGAATTTAGCAAATCTTAACCATGCCTGTTTACCAAAAACATCACCTCTAGCATTACCAGTATTAGAGGCACTGCCTGCCCAGTCACATATGTTCTAAGGCCATGATATCCTGACTGTGCAAAGGCAGCATCATCACTTCTTCCTAAATGGGGACTTTTATGAATGGCCACACGAGGGACAATCTGTCTCTTACTTTTAATCACTGAAGTTGACCTATCTGTGAAGAGGTGGATATAAACAAATAAGACAAAAAAACCCTATGGAACTTCAAATCTCTGAATTTTAACTGCCTCATAAAATAATTCTCAATAAGTAATGTAGTCTGAGAAGTCTAATAGATTGATACTAAAGAATTTTTTTAAATAACATGAAAATATAAATTATTTTTAGAATGTTGTCAATTAAATATATCCTGCAGGATTTGATATTTTCACTCATAGTCCCTAATTAAAGGGAAGTTAATGGATACCACCTCTAATTGTGACATGGAAAACTTGTCAAATATAATTCATTTCCTTACATTTGGTATGATGTATGATGAGTACAATAAATTCCTTTTTCTCTTTTTAACCTACCACTAACATATGCATTATTCTTTCACCCGCAATTGATGGTACAACCTTTGTTGAGTGTAGCAAAGCATACTGATTGGCTTAGGTGATATTTATTAAAAATAGAAATTTTAATATATAACTTATTGAGTTAGAACTCATTTCCTAATAATGTGAACCAAACTTAATTACATTCACCAGAAATGTCTGAAGAAAAACATACAATATTAGATTCAGACAATATAGTTTTGCAATCAGACATAACTGAATTTTAGACAATACTGGTTCAGGAAATATTTCAAAAATAAATCTTGAGCAAATTACTTGATCTCTGTAACTTTAGATTTCTTATTTTTAAAACTGAGCAAGGAGTATGACTAATTTAAACTTTAATATTATTACACATAGTATTAATAGCTGCATTTAATTTGGAGGAGTGTAGATAGATCCTCCAGTGAACTGCAATCCTGTAAATATTATAAAGAAATTAGAGGATAAGAAAAATATACAGAACAAAGCATTCTACTAGGAAGATGGATGTGGATAAATCTCGAAATAAATTTTCCATCTCTATCATTTTACATATGTAGAAACTGAGGCCAAGAAGAAATCTAAATTTTGCTCAACTAGATATGGCACTGATAGAATTTGAAAAAAACTCCATAGTGCAGGATTCTTAATTGACTTCTGTAATTCCTTTCACCCAGTTTTAAGAGCAATTTGATGGTTATGAAGACAACTCTTTGACCTACAGAGTGATTCAACTAACCTGGCTGAAGAGTGGGTTTTCCTTCTTCCTTCATTAACATATATGTATACAGTATTAAGGACTGACTTCCCAAATAGATGAGGAGTGTTCTTTGGTTAAAAAAAAAAAAAAGGAACAGCACTCAATAATAATCAAGTATTTTCCTATTTTTACATCATTCCAAAAATACACTATATACACTTTGAATCAAAGAAAAAATAGATTGAAATTTCATGCTGTATACTAGGGCAGAGGATATGAATAAAAAAGAAAAACTAATACAGGGTGATAAATCATAAATTCCTCAGTACATGAACAGGAGTTTAAGAAAAAATGATAAAGAAACTCATAACAGAGCAATTGTTACTATTTTGAAAAAATCAGGAAGGATTTCTTTGAAAGGTATAAGAAACATATTTTAATTGGCCAAAAAATATTATTGTCTGTGTTTCATTAGATATATGGTACTGGAGTATACACTATGAAGAATTAGCAATATCAAGTTATTTTATCCAGATATGTGATGTTAATTTTTTAAAAGCATGGGTTTTTAAAATTATTTAATCTATTATTTCTTCTTTCTGTATTATTGCTTATATTTTAAATAGTGGACTAGAGTTTGTTTTAAAGTGTATTTTATGAAAATGAAAGAACACATGGAAAAACCATTAAAATTTTCGATTGAGTTGTATATTCTCTTTGTAGAAGTATTTCCTAGTACATATATATAAACAGACTATAAATAGTATATGTACTATATATTACATTACACTATATGTCATACTATATGCTGCATATAATATAGTATATGCACTTTATTATATATGAATACATGTTATATAAGATATGAATATATATTCATATTATTATAAATAATATATATGTCACATACATTATAAAGTACATATACTATATACTACATGCCATATATATGTGCTATATGTGTCATAAATATATACACCCACATTTTTCTTTATGTAAAACTTTTCACAAATATTATGCCATCGTGTTTTACAGAAAAAAATTGAGATTCTAAGAGACTTGTTCAAAGTTGTGCAATAGCAAATGAGAAACAGGGCAAAAGATCAGAGTCATCTAATAAATCTTGTGCACTATTCAATGTCTTTTACTTTCTCTTTTCATAAATATGACCATAAATAGCTAAAAGGATTATAATTATTTAAAAATATCAACTAACTTACCCATAAATTTTTTTCTTATTTTTAAATATTTGAATGTTTCCTGTGTCCTCTGTAAACTGCAAACTAAGTCTACTTACAAATTAAATATTACATTTTACTGAAATTCCTAACTTTTAAACAAATGAATTGATATGTTATTAATCTTATATTTTACATCATAACGCTCATTTCTGGAATTTTATATATTCTGGGTTTGCTGATAATTGAGTTATAAAGGCTTAATTGGAAAGGTACAAAAAATATTTTAAAATTGTAAATAATACACCAAATAGCCTGTGATACACAATATTTATTTTAATCTTTGAATTTAAGAATCACAAGATGTTAGCATAGCATCCTAATGTTACTGATAACATTAATATTTTTCTAACTCATTTCACTATAAATGTATGCTAGCAAAAAATAAAGTTCAATGTTTTAACTCAAAATACTGTTTCCTGTGTAATTTTAATGCTTAAAAGTTAAATAATTTAGAGAAAACAAACTTTAGCCATTACAAAAAGCACTTTGACATTCATGTCAATGGAACTTAAGTCAGCATGTCTCTTCTGATCGTGCAATTTGCTTGGCTCTATATTGTCAATTATAATTCCACTTTCCTGCTAACTCGATACAATTAGATTACTACAGGGACTTCATTACAGCCACAGGGAGGACAGCAGCTGAGGTGTACAATTTTCTTCCTACAATGCCAGCACTAGTAAACAGTTATTGGAACAATTGTCTACAAAAGAGCAATAAAAGCTGCTGCATTAAATATTGCTGTGACATTATACCATCTCACAAAATACAGCAAAGACTTGAAAAAATGTCAATGCTGGGGACATTTTGCTTTTCCCACTTGTCTGTTTTGGTAAGTTTCCTATAAATCAGTTGTTTTTCATTTATTCATTTAAACATAATTCAAACTACACATCATCTCTAAGCCTTAGATTCCTAGTTTTGAAACGAAGGTACTGAAGAATTTATGAATATTTGATGTCTCTCCAAATAAATCTTCAACAATAAAGAATAAAGATATATTCTTCTTTATTAGATTGCTGTTTGCTCATAACAATATAAATTTTAGATTTAAAGCTTACATCTTATTCCGATAAAGTCCAATATATTTTCTACTGTCATTGCTTTAAAATATACATGCTACGTTTCATATTCAGGATTCTACTTTCAATTGACATTCTAATGTAATTCTTTCTTAATTTTACAAAGTTTATCTCTTCCAAGTTTTTATGCTCAGTTCTTTCAACAGCCTTGGTATATCTCATGCATATTATTGAGTCTTAAAACACCTAGCATATTTTATTACTTTCCTTATTCTTTAAAAAAAATCTGTAAAATCAAACAAAAAATTTTAAGCAAACAAATCAAAGATTAATAGCAATAAAATTTATTTTACCAAATAGTCCATGATTCTCTTACTGGAAAAACTCCATTTTATGTGACATTAATGTCTAAATTTTGCTGAGTGGTTATTAGTGGTTGGACACTGATATCAGAGACTGCAAAACTACCGAAGGAAATGAGAGTGTCTCTTAACAGCGTTCAGAGTTTAATAAGACACTCTATTAGACAAATAATTACAGTACAGTACAAAAAGTACCACATAATATTCCTTAGCTCACTGATACGAATCTATTTTTCATTAGATACTTCAGTCATCAGTTTAATATGAGTTTCTTTATTGGATGAAACGACTGCAATTGTTGGTTTCTGTTGCCTCTGAGGTAGTGCCTTTAAATTGGTACTGAAGTATCGTTTTCAAAGAATATCAACTACATTTACCCTGGTGTGGCTGGCTGAATAGTGCAACTTCCCACCCCCAAAGATGTCCAAGTCCCAATGCCTAGAACCTATGAACATGTTACTTTATATGGTAACAAGGACTCTGTAGATGTAAGTAAATTAAAGATCTTGATAGAAGTTATCCTGGATCATCACAAAGCTTCTTGTAAAAAGGAAGCAGGAGAATCCGCTGGTAGCAAGAGATAGATAATGATGAGATAAGTAAGTGGTTGCAGGGATTTGAGGAAAAGGCTACTAACCAAGAAATGCATGCTGATTTTAGAAGCTGAAAAGCTGAAGACATGGATCCTCCCCAGACCCTCCAGCAGACACAGAACTGCTGGCATCTTGATTTTAGATTTCTGACCTTCAGAATGGTAAGAGAATACATCTGTTTTGTTTTAAGCCACTAAGTTTGTGTTAATTTGTTTTAGCAGCAATGAAAAACAAGTACACCTGCTACCCAAGAAAATTTTAATTAAAATATTTTCTTTGGTTCTCATATCGCAGGTATTAATTGTCCATTTGGAAAGGATGGCTACAGTGGTGAAGGTATAAGTTTTTTCAAAATATTACAAAGTCTCGTATATGAAAGAAAATCTACACAAAATAAATGAAAAATAATAATTATTTAAACAAAATAAATAAATAATAAAACTAACTCTATATTAGAACATATATTGAAACGTATTACACGGGATTGAATTTTATCCCTAGACTGCTTCCATAAGGGAATGGACAGAATTTGGATGAAGAGCTATTTGAGAAGACAGCAGTTTTCAGACTTGGGTGTGTATCAGAATCACCTAGACTAGAGAGCATTTTAAAATACAGATGGTTGAACCCCGCCTCCCAAGTTTGACTTGAGAGCTAAGGATTTTCATATTTAACAAATTTGGGGATGATGTCGATGCTACCAGTCCAGGGACCTAACCTTGGGAAATATTGATGTAGCATAAAAAACCATGAAACCTGGAAGATCTGGGTTCATATAATATTACTGTCATTTTCTAGCTATATAATATCTTAACTTGAGTGATTTTCAGTTTTCTTTCTTCCCAATCTCACAAGTCCTTTGGGATGATCAAACAAGACAATATAATTCATGTAGACTGTGAAGTCATAAAGGCATGGTGACCATACGTAATTAATGGAAGCAAGCAGTTTATGTCTATGGTCATGTTATTTAATAATCGAGATAGTTTTCTCATAATTGATATATTTATTTGCTATTTTTCAAGCAGTCTAAATGGACATTGGTTATCTTTCATATTTAAAATAAAATATGCATGACTGTCTCTGTTTTGGGGGGATCATGTGTCTGTGTGTGCTTGTGTGTTTAAATACTACTACATGAATTCTAATAATTCAGTGTTTCCTGATTTAAGAGCCTAAACTATGTTATGAAATAGATATTTTTCTTTAAAAAATGATACCAATGATTATATTATCTTTGTCTCTATTAAAAAGACAGTGCTATACTTACATTGTTGTAGGTTACTGTTGAAAACTCAATAGAGACTCAGCAAGGAGAAAAGGAGAAATTTCCATATCCTAATTAGCAAAGCCTCTGTTTTATATTTTATATTTTTTGTAATAAAATACATCAAAATAACACTTTCTGAATTATAGAAATGGCTCTGTTTCTACATTGCTTCCTAATCTGTTATCAACTCAAAATTGTACTAACATCAATAGTGATGGCAAATGAATCTGGAATTAGTTCTACCCTTTCAAGTGCCCCCTTAGACTATTTTTCCTGGAGAACCATTGTCATCCATTACCCTTATAAGCCCTTCAGGCAAGATTAAAACAAGTCATTTCAAAATAACACTGCCTTTTAGAAAACATATTAAATATTTCCTCAATATCAAGGTGCACCCAAATCTGATAAGATACCAAAACATGTGCATATATATCTGTGTCTTTGTTTGTACTCACACATGTATAAATACTGAACATGCACAAACACACACACACACACAATATGTACTGATGGGTGGCTGGAAAGAGAAAAAAACTGATTCATAGGGAGAACTTTAATGACACATCATGTCAGGCAGATAGAACAGTGGACTGAAGTTCAGTGGCCACTGTCAGATTCCTCAGAGCTCCTGCTAGTAGCTGGCTGACCTTGAGCCAATTCTCAGTTTGTCTGCAACCTCATCTCTGTTCCCTCCCTTTATAAGGGTGTCAAAATACTTCCCTTCAAAAACTCTTTCACCTTAAAGATTCTATGCCCTGTCCTTGGTAGAATGCCTTCAGGAAAAAGATTAATTAAACAAGAAATTCTTTCCATAATAGCTTATGGGAAAAACACAGGTGCTGTCTTATCGAGTAGAAAATTTAATTGTCCAGACAATTGTCACATTTTTAAGCATGCAGCTATGTCATTTGATCATAGAAAATTTCCTAGACTCTGTGTCAGTTTGACTGAAGAAAAAAAAGCTAGGTTGTCCAATATGCAGCGAAAGAAAACAGATCCATTTAAAATGAATGGAAAATGCATTTAAGAAGATGCTACAGAAAGAGGCAGCTGTTGGTCCTCCAACACATCCGTTTACTCTGCTAAATAATGAGAGGAATAAAACCTGCCACCGTCAGATAGATGGACTTTGAATCCTCCAGACAGGTTGTGGTCTTTATCTCACTTAGTATCTGTCATCATGATGGGTGAGAATATACTCTGCAGTATTTGCAGGCCTTTCATTTGAATGGATTGATAGCCCCAGACACAACCCTTTAAGACTGTCTTCAGGCAAAATATTTTACAAAGCCTCTCCAATTAGGTTATGGTAAAAGTAGAAGGTAGTGCACTAACTGAATTCTGCCTAGCATATAGGATAATGATATCATAGATGATGTCTCAGAGCAAATACGAAAGGGAGAGATGAATGGCTTGAATCTTAAAATATTTGGAGAAAGATAATTTATCATTCAGCAATAAAAATCATGTAAGCATTTAATGAGGATAATTAGCATTTGGACATATCGGATCTGTATGTAAATTTTTATAAATATAAAATTTCATATAATTTAATAATAAAAGTTATAGAAATTTGTTGATAATAAAATATTTATTGTTTATTTTTTTCTTTGTGAATCGAACCAAGATTTCCTTGGACAATAGTAATTGCAGCAGTTTCAACAACAGTAAACGATTAGTTTAGAATATCCTCCATGAGGGGAATATCACACACTGGGGCCTGTCAGGTGGTTGGGGGAAGGGGAAGGAGAGCATTAGGACAAATACCTAAAGCATGTGGTGCTTAAAACCTGGATGAGGAGTTGAGGGATGCAGCAAGCCACCACGGCACATATATACCTTGGTAACAAACATGTACATTCTGCCCATGCATCCCAGAACTTAAAGTGAAATAAAAAAAATATAAAAAAAGAAAACTTTTTTAAAAAATTATACTTTATGTTCTGGAGTACATATGCAGAACATGCAGGTTTGTCACATAGGTATACACAAACCATGGTGGTGGTTACTGGCATCCATTGCCCTGTCATCTACATTAGGTATTCTCCTAATGCTATCCCTCCCTGATCCCCTCACCTCCTGCCATTCCTCCTCTAGCCTCCCACCCATGAGGCCCCGTTATATGATGTTCCCTTCCCTTTGTTCATGTGTTCTCATTGTCCAACACCCATTGATGAGTGAGAACATGCAGCATTTGGTTTTCTGTTCTTGTATCAGTTTGCTGAGAATGATGCTTTCCAGATTCATCTATGTCCTTGCAAAGAACATGAACTCATCCTTTTTTATGGCTGCATAGTATTCCATTGTGTATATGTGCCACATTTTCTTTATCCATTCTATCTATCACTGATGGGCATTTGGGTTGGTTACAAGTCTTTGCTATTGTGAACAATGCCACAATGAATGCACATGTGCATGCATCTTTATAATAGAATTGTTTATAATTCTTTGGATATATACCCAGTAATGAGATTGCTGAGTCAAATGATATTTCTATTTCTAAATCCTTGAGGAATCACCACAGTCTTCCACAATGGTTGAACTAATTTACACTCTCACCAACACTGTAAAAGCATTTCTATATCTCCACATCCTCTCTGGCCTCTGTTGTCTCCTGGCTTTTTAATGATCACCATTCTAACTGATGTGAGGTGGTATCTCAATGTGGTTTTGATTTGCATTTCACTAATGACCAGTGATGATGAGCTTTTTTTTCATGTTTGTTGGCTGCATAAATGTCTTCTTTTGAGAAGTGTCTGTTCATATCCTTCACCCACTTTTTGATGGGGTTGCTTTTCCTTGTAAATTAAAGTTCTTTATAGATTCTTATTATATTAGCCCTTTGTCAGATGGGTAGATTGCAAAGATTTTTTTCTCCATCCTGTTGAGCTACAGTAATCAAAACAGCATTGGACTGGTACCAAAATAGAGATATAGACCAATGGAATGGATTAGAGGCCTCGGAAGTTAATGTCAAACATCTACAACCATCTGATCTTTGACAAACCTGACAAAAACAAGCAATGTGGAAAGGATTCCCTATTTAATAAATGGTGTTGGGAAAACTGGCTAGCCATATGCAGAAAACTGAAACTGGATCCTTTCTTTACACCTTATACAAAAATTTACTCCATATAGATTAAAGATTTAAACATAAGACCTAACACCATAAAGACTCTAGAAGAAAACCTAGGCAATACCATTCAGGACACAGGCATATGCAAGGACTTCATGACTAAAACACCAAAAGCAATGGCAGCAAAAGCCAAAATAGACAAATGGCATCTAATTAAACTTAAGAGCTTCTCCACAGCAAAAGAAACTATAATTAGAGTGAACTGACAACCAACAGAATGGGAAAACAATTTTTTTAAAAGAATATCCTCCACGTTTCTGTTAAAAATAAATAACTAAAAAAACAAACAAACAAACAAACAAAAACACCCAAAAACCAAAAAACAACCTGTCATTAACCTTTGGGAAACCCTAAAACCTAAGTCATGGTATAGATTAGAAACCTGTGAACAACTCATAACTTTCTCAGAACACCTGAGGTAGGTTAGTAGGCAACAATTTCAAAAGTTAAAATATAAGCAACTGTGAACTGCCTATAAACATACTTAGATACTGTCAACTATTTTTAGAGTATGCTAAAATATATTAAATTGGAAAAAGCTGCAATTACCTTCTCCTAACAAAACCTGGCTTCACTGAAGCAGCTGCTAGTTTATTTCTTCAATCAACATACTCAGTAAGCAGTCTCAAAGGAATCTTTGGTGTGTGGCAGTATACTAAGTCCAATATGGAGGTCATTTAAAAAGTGAAGGATTTTTAAGTTAGAATGGGAAAGAAAAAGTATGTAGGTAGCATTAAGTGCTTTCAATAGAAATAACATAAGATCATTCATAAATAGATTATTATACACACAAATCTCTTTTCAGGAAAACTCTCTGGGAAAATGCAATATTTAATTTCTTTCTTTTGCTACTTGTTTTCTTTCTTTCTTTCTTTTTTTTTTTTTTTTTTTTTTTTTGAGATGGAGATTCACTCTTTTTGCCCAGGCTGTAGTGCAGTGACACGATCTTAGCTCACTGAAACCCCCGCCTCCCAGGTCCAAGTGATTCTCCCTGCCTCCGCTTCCTGAGTGGCTGGGATTACAGGCATGTGCCAACACGCCTGACTAGTTTTGTACTTTTAGTAGAGATGGGGTTTTACCATATTGGCCAGGCTGGTCTCGAACTCCTGACCTTTCTTGGCCTCCCAAAGTCCTGGGATTACAGGTGTAAGTCACGTCCTCATCCTCCCAAAGTGCTGGATTACAGGCGTGAGCCACTGCACCCAACCAAGCCACTGATTTTTTAGGAGACATTACTGGAGTTAGAGCAAAAATTATGAGTATACTTATTTTTGCTATATATGACTACATTGATTTTCAAAAATGTGCAATGGCCACCTCAGATAAAATAATTATTTCATTGTACTTGGAAGAAGGTTGAAAATTTTAATTTTTATGGTTTTGCTAATTTTATAATTTTTATTTCAAGTGGGACTTTTTCCATGTATTTATTAGCAATGTGTATTGCTTCTTTGAAGTATCTTATTAAATCTGCTTAAAATTGAATTTAATGTTTTCTTGCGAGTTTGCATATGTCCTTTTATACATTCTCTATACATCAAGTTTACCAACATATAGTCATATTTGTCACAAATATCTTCCTAGTTGCTAGTTCCCTTCTAATTTTATGTCTATGTTTTGGGGTAGTGTGGGTGTGTGTGTGTGTGTGCGCGCGCGCGCGCGCGTGTGTGTCCGTGTGCGTGTGCGTGTGTGTGTGTTTCGAGACAGGGGTTCACTCTGTAGCCCAGGTGGAGTGCAGTGGTGCAATCTTAGTTCACTGCAGCCTGGACCCCCTGGGCTCAAGTGATTCTCCCGCTTTAGCCTCCCAGATAACTGGGACTACAGGCATGCCACCACACCTGGCTAATTTTCTTTTTTTTTTTTTTTTTGTATTTTTTGTATTTTAAAAAGTAATTTTTGTGTGTGTATTTTTTGTAGAGCCCAGGCATGTCTCAAATTCCTGGGCTTGAGCCATCTCCCTGCCTTAGCCTCCCAAGATGTTGAAACTTCAGGTATGAGGCATTGCACCTGGCCAAAAAGATTTTTTTAAATGTTATATATTCCTATCTTTCCAATGCAATCATTTAAGGAACTCCAGGCAACACTCCCTCCCATGATTTAGATTTTAGTACTAGGCTTGCTTTTTCTTTTTCTTTTTCTTTTTCTTTTTCTTCATCATATGCTGAATTAATTTTTAGTAATTGCAAAATCCACATCATGTTTGTAATACCCTGATATCACAAATTCTAGACTTCCTCTCCTCCAATGATATTGTGGTCTTCCCTACCTTATTCGTTCAATAGCAGGATCATATGCAAAACTGTTTCATCAACAACATCTTCATCTCTATTCATCTATTTCAGATATTCTTCCTTTGGCCATTCTTCTCTAATCTCTTAAATTACTACTCAGAAAATTTTCTCTCTAAGGTTCCATTTTAATCATTCAACCAACACCCCCACTATTTCCTCAAATCCCCCTCACCTATTTTTGATGCAATGTCTATCATCGTAATCAGTATCTTGCACACATTCTCCACCTCCTTTGTCCCACCCTTGCTTTATTTGTATTCACTTGTCAAAACCACCCCTGCACTGAAATCAAATTCTCTTGCCTACTCAGCACATACATCGTGAGGTAAGTGTGGAAAGACATGCAGCCACTCTGACTGGCCTCCTATTAATTTCACAATTGCAAATCTCACTGTGGCTTTTAATCTCTTTATCTTTCTCTTGTCAATTTACCTTCTACTCAGCTATTTATGCTGGTTTTCTCTCTTCTCTAATATCTAGCTCCTTCTTGTCCTCCTGGGAAAAAAACTGGATAAGGTTAGAAAACGGCTTCTCAGCTCTCCCTCCACTAAATCTGAAGTCATATATTCATCTATACTCATAAATTCTGCCATTCTTTCCCTAATGAATGAACACATGTGTCCCTCTCTAAAACAAAACTCTCTATTCTTTCTTTTTACTAAAGCTCTAACATTAGTTCTCACTTCTGATTCATTAGTTGTTCCCTCTACAGAGAACCTCCAGCATTTTATAAACATACAATATATTTTTCCATCTTATAAACCAAAGACCCTTGACTCCACATTCTTTACATTCTCTTCAGTGGCTTCCTTATTTCTTCACATAACTTTATAGGGAAGAAAATAAAATGAAATGAAAGAAATAAAAATCTCTTCAAATAATTATTTTTGTAGTCTTCACATTTCTTTCAAACTTCATTCCTATGAGGTCTTTATCCTCAGCAATTCAAAAGTTAACACTAATTAATTACAAAATCGCATTTTATTCCATCTAGTAGTAGTCAGCTGAGTATTTATTCCTTCTTCTGTGGTTTCTTTTTTTCTTTCTTTTTTTTTTTTTTTTTTTCAAATGGATTCTCACTTTGTTATTCAGGCTGGAGTGCAGTGGAGTGATCTCAACTCACTGCAATCTCCAACTCCCTGGTTCAAGCATTCTCCTGTCTCAGCCTCCCGAGTAGCTAAGCACGCACCACCATGCCCAGCTAATTTTTGTAGTTTTAGTAGAGATGGAGTTTCACAATGTTAAACAGGATTGTCTCAATCTCCTGACCTTGTGATCCGCCTACATTGGCCTCCCAGTGTGCTGGGATTACAGGCGTGAGCCACCACATCCAGCCTCCATGGTTTCTTTACTTGGACTTCTGGGCACCATGGTCCCTTGGATCTTACTCTGCCTCACTGCCTCGCCTTCTTGGCATTTGTTACCGCATTTTCTACACTTGCCCAGCCTACTCTCTTGATTGTCCTTGGGCTCAATTCCTGTGCATTTCTCTATTTCTCCTAATGGCACCTATATACTGATGAGTCAGAAGGGTAAATTTTTTGATGGACAGGTAGCTTGTTTTTATTTCTTTCCTAGTATAAAAAGTGATAGATTAAACATTCCAGTCCACAGTTTCTTGTGTACATAAATAAGGTTTTCTCTAATGTTTATATCTAGAGAGTACAATTTTAGGGGAAAGGGTAAGTTTAAATGTTAATAAAATAAAATAAATGGAAGAATACACTTAGTTTCTTGAACTTGGTTTCTTCTATTCAAGAATCATGAAAGTAAATATTCAAAGGAATGTCTATAAAGTTGGCCTTTTGAACAATTTATATGTTTTTTATGTACAGTGACAGGAGCTGATTTTCTTCACCGAACCTGCTGTAATACATAAAACATACTAGTTGGTTCCTGGGATGTGATTGTCTACAAAATCTGTAAACAATCCTCACTGGGATTATCTTTTCTAGTTGGTAGCAGAATGTTTTTCTTTTCCTCAATGTGGCAGGTATGAGAAAATCTATAAGGATACATTTCAGTGCTGCATTAGTGAGGAAAGTGAAAAGGTGGCATTTCTTTTTTTGTTCCAAGTTCTGTTCTAGAAGATTTATGTTCATCCACTTAGTTAATCCTTAAAATCTTATGATGTGGATATATGGCAATTTTCCTGCTTCATAGAAAATATTATCTCCAGGTCAAACAGCTAGGTTTAAAAAAAATTCTCAGTTTTAACCAACATTTACCTGAAAACATGGTATTAATTTGACTTGTATGGATGAGAGTTAGGTAAACTTGCATTATTAACAATGCACACATCACCAAGGCATGATGGCTCACACCTGTAATTCCAGCACTTTGGGAGGCTGGGGAAGGAAGATTGTTGATCCCAGGAGTTCAAGGCCAGCCTGGGCAACATAGTGAGATCCTCTCTCTAGTGAAAAAATAAAAATAAAAAAATTAATTAAATTAATTTAAAAAATAATTAATGCACATATCAATGAATAGCCTAAATAATTCACATAGGCTTTGTGTATTAAAATATTATCCATTTTTGAATTCTTCTTTGAAACTAGTCTCTGTAGCTAAGCTGATATTTTCCTTTCTCTTTGCTTCTCTGGCAGCATTTTGTATCTGGTGTTGTATACTGTAGTTGTCTGTTATAACTAGGAGTATAATATTCCTCACTGGAATTTAAGCATCTTGAAAACCATAACCTTAAATTATGCATATATGGCATCTCCTAATCACCACTTCTCAGCTGAAAGGACTGCTTCATAGACAGAGATCCTGGGGAATCAGAGTGTAAAGGAAGTAACACCATTAACTAAGGGAAAGGAGAATTGATAAGCAAGGCATGGTTGTCACAGGGTATTGGGAAATCATACACTAGGCGGGCCGAAGTAAAATCAGTGGGGAAAAATGCCATGTGTAATCCAGGAAAACATTCAGGCATGGCTTCAGAGACACAAGGTGGATTTTAGTAGGGAACCTGACATACATGCAGGGGGCAACCCATTGTGAAGGATCTAGATGGCCTTGGAGTGCATTCTCAGGCTATGAGACACTGCCATCCTCAGATCAATCTAAACCTTCATTCTTGAAGACCAATGAACAGGCGTTTTTGATCCAGAAGAACGCCCTGAAAACTAAAAGCACTTGGCAAAGACAGACATAGAAATTCAAAAGTAATTCAAGGCTAAATTTTCATTTTATAATCAAGAACTTAAAACTGAACTGAAAACATGGTATCAGTCAAGTCATTTGAGCATGTCTCACAGAAAATAATTTTTGAACAGAAAAAGCTATTTGAAATGCTAGGAAATGGTTGTTATCTATATAGATATTTTATATACCTTTCATATAAAAAACAACTTTTAACTTTATTAAGATACCACCAAGAATGTTAAGTACACAAAGATGTAAAAGAAAGAAACTTCAAGTAGCTTCAAACTAACAGCATTTTATAAATAGTGGTATTTTAAACAAGATCATCATGAAGATTTTAGGATTTTTTTAAACAAAAATTTAAGCTTTCATATAAATTTATATGGTGAGACAGAACTATCCATAAATGCAACTTAGATATGATTGATTAATTTTTCTTGACACTTTTTCCACAATAGCAGTTATGTGTTGTTATTTTAATTTCTCACAGGCTTTCAAGTAAAATAAAGTTGCTGCTTCCTCCTAAAACATTCTACCCTATTAGGTGATTTCACTTCCTGAGGTCACAACCCTTGTCCTGTCTTTATTTTGTGCTCCTCAGAAAAGCATGCAATTGTTGACTACGTGTTAAGTATTCAACAGCAATATGATGAAATTATTTAGTTATGCATGACCTGCTGATCTTGTTGTCAAACTAAGATTCCATAGCAACATATCTCATATTGTTACCATGTGAAAAAAAATAACTACCCTAAAAATAATTCAACATCCTTAACAATTCATTCCAACTAAAGCTCAAAAATCGTATATTTTACTCCCTGAGAAATGATTTGTTACTGTTTATTTAAAATATACTACTCTGATTTGTTACTCTTTTTTGATATTATAAAACACACATCAAACATGCTAATGTAATGTATGGATACTATTTCCTGTATAAGCAAGGTACAAGTAGACTCTTATAGAAGAAGAATGAAAAATCACTTGCATTTCACCACCAACTTCAATCGATTGTCAGCTGCTGCCTGGAGAGGTCTTTCTTTGAGAGAAATTGTGAGGCCTAGCGTAGGCTCAGCAGGAAAGTATGCCAACTTCAATTATTGATGTCTGCCATGGGCATATAGGAGAATGGGGTGACAAAGTAAAAACCATGGATTTTTTTTATCTGTGCACTAGAGCCTGAAATATGTATTCATTTTAATTATTAAGAGATAGGCATATTCTTGCTAGATGAGTGTCATGTCAGGTACAATTAACTCTAAGAAGGTACACTGACTTTCAGAAGGTTGTTTACTACATGTTGCAATGAGATAATAATAGACCTATAAAAGGATTATCATTCCTCCAGGATATGATTGTCAAAGTAATAGAATACCACCAGCTCATAGTATTGTTTCTAGTATTAACCCATTCTAAAGGGATACTGCTGTAAGTCTTTCAGAAAATTTGTAAAAAGCCAGGAGAGAATTGTTACTTTTACTTAAATATATTTTGATGTGACTGCTGATATCAAAGAAGAAATCTTCAGTGGAAATTCATTCACCACAGAACGTTTACTGCTTCCTTATATCAGAATAAGATCTATCTCCAAATAGACCTTTCAGTAACAATTACATAGAAATTAAATTAATGAATGACACATGTCAAAGGGCTGTGTTTGCAACATGGAGATATTAATTGATGTTATATGACCATTTACTGTTGACTTTTATATTCAGTCTTGCTCTCTGGTATTGAACTTAATCTCAATAACTTGAGTCCGTTATTTGTTTCTAATTATTCTGTTAATTTGGGGCTATATTCTGGTTCTAGTTAATTTGTTAAAAAGGTTCAGCAGAAGAATATTCAGCTACTTGGCTCGAAAAATGACTCCTTGAAATGTAAAATTCAAAAGTAACCAGAAAACACTGACTCCATTAAAAATAACATCTAGTACATTTTATATTTCCCCTTTTAAATGTTTTTTACATTTTTTTAAGTTTTCTGGGCACATTATGAGTGTATATATTTATGGGGTACAGGAGATCTTTTGATTCAGGCATATAAAGTTTAATAATCACATTAGGGCAAGTGGTGTATCCATCACCTCAAGTATTTATCCTTTGTGTTGCCAACAGTCCAATTATACTCTTTTTGTTACTTTAAAAAGGTACATTTAAATTATTATTGACTATAGTCACCCTGTTATGCTATCAAATACTAGATCTTATTAATTTTTTCTATTTTGTGTACCCATTAGCCATCCCCCTAGAAACCCCTCCATGCCCACTATCCTGCCCAGCCTCTAACAACTGTCATTCTAGTCTCTACCTCCATAAGTTCGACTAATTTTTAGCTTCCACAAATTGGTACATTCTAGAATTTTACTTGCCATGTTTGATATGAAAGGAAAACTATCATAGAGAGTGTTGACTTCACTTCTTATTTGCAGATATAGTTACTGCTTCATTAGAAACTATGTAATGTGATTATTTTGAGAAATAATAGTCAAGATTTAGGTGAACAGAAAACGTAATAGAATTTTATGTAGCAAATAAAAAGGAATAACTGAATAGATGAATGAATGAGATGGCTCTTTGTGCTGAAATGAAAAGATGAAGTCACTGTTCCCTCCTACTTCTGTGTTATCTTACTTTTATTATATATAATTAAATAACTGCAATTTCTATAAACTCTCTAATAATATGCTGAAAAACTAAATAATCATTTTTAATACCTTCCTCTATGTTAGCACCACATCTAATTTATCTGTAAGTCTTGCCAATTACACCTTTAAAACATATCATCAATATATCCATTTTTTACCAACTTTTCTACTACCACCTAGGTCCAATGTATAGCCATGCCTTTACTATTGCTAAAATCCTCTCTGTATTCGCCATCTCCTCCCTCCTTTTCATATTGCCCCATTACCTCCAATCCATTCCTTGTCTTACAGATAGTTTGATTTGCTTTTTAATATACATGTGTATATGATTACGCTATTTTCTTGCTTCATATTCACTAACGGCTTTCTATTACCTTCTTTGTTTGGTTTCCAAACACCCTCAACTCAATATCACAAGTTCTAGTCACAACGACTTTGTAATTAGTTTCTCAACAACACAAAACTTTAAGGCCTCAGCTTGTGCGATTCTCATTATGTGTTAAGTTCTCACCCAGACTTCTCAGCATTTTGGCTTCTGCTCATTACTCTAGGTCTTCTGGTAGTCACCTAAATGGCAGGAATTATATGACTGCATTAACCAAATCAGTACCTTGCTCCCTTTCCTCCATCATAGCAGTCTGTTTCATTTGCCATATAATTCTAAAAAACTGCAATTAAACACATTTGTTTATTGGTTTCCCTTACTAGACTAAAATTCTGAAACGAAAGCTCCACAGGCATTTTGTTTGCCACAGTACATGAAGTATACAGCAAAATGCCTGGCACATGGTAAGTGTTAAATGCCTTTTTGTGGAGGAATGTATAAGAAGAAATGCTATGATGTTTATTTTTTGTTGCTGTTATTGTTATCTTTAGTGATAATAGTGGCTTTTTGTTTGATTCTTTATGGTAAGTTTTCATGGTTATAATTACTAAGTATTAGATATATGAGGTAAATTGATTAATAAGTAGAATATCCAGGATATTGTTCAATATGTGAGGCTATTATTGTTGCTTCTACTAATACATGACACTGTTTTCATATTTGTCTTATAACCAGGAAGCATATTGAAATGGGAAAATCACTGATCCAAAAGCTCTGAATGTAAACAGTGGCTCATCTACTCATTAACTGTGCCTGGTCCTCAGTTTTTTCATCTGTAAAATGGAGATAAAAACTTTTATTTTGTGGACTTACTTTGAAGAGTGAACAAAACTATAAATATATACATACATACAAAAGAATAGACATATACTAAAAATTAAATAAAATTAGACTTAGTCTGTTGTCTTTTCCAACGGTCAACAGCATACATTTGGTCCTCTTTCTTTGCCAAATTGTTCATTATCCTTCAGATTGTACATTTCCAATGTTAATATTTTTATCACTGAGTTAGGATCATCATTGCTGAAATATAACTTTTATGAATCTCTTTTTTAAAGTGTCCCCCAGATTTCACATCCCATACTATCAATCCAATTAATTGCATAATTCAATAATAGTTCATATCCTGAGTTAAAATAATCTATTTTCAAACAGACATCATTTCCCTTCCAATATGGTACATTGATTCTTCATAACATTTATGCAGGAAAATCTGGCAGCAGCTATAAACCACATGCGCTCTTGAATGCTGTCCAAATTAACAATTTCAATTAACTATCCAGACTATAAGTGCCAGTAAAATGTGCAGGGTAGAGAAATAAAGTGACAATTATAAAATAGATAGAAAGTAGTATTGATCTCTACTTGTGGAATCTACACAATCAAGAAAAGATAAATAAAAATTTAAAATACACAGAGGAATAAGGTTTTTAGCTCATCTGGATAATTATGTTATCACTGACAGATGGAAGCACATATACAAACTACACCTATGTGCCCTGTGTAATCTCATTAATATATTTGCACAGTATTAGCAAAAAGATTTTAGAGTACTACTCTAAAATAATTTTAAAATCTTAGTTAAAAATATGTACAGGCTGCTTGGAAGAATTGTTCCTGTGGTAAGAGACAACAACCAGCTTTTTCAAAGTTTCTAATGAATAACAGAAAGATTACATGATTATAAGAATGAGAAGTAAGATTACAATGTCACTGTTTATTGTCAGCAGGAAAAGCATATCTTTACCCTATGTTCCTTGGTAATTTTCAGCATGACAATAAAACCACAACAAAAAAGATAATTACAATTAAAAAGGCTCAAATGGGCTACTTTTAAAATATGAAGTGCCAAAACTCTCCATAAGGTGAAATGAAAATAACATATGAATATAGCTTTCTACAAATTCATTCAACTTACAGTGCTTTATTTGAAGCTTTTTTTTTTTTTTTTTTTTGTAAGTGTGGTAAATGCAAGAGTATTTGTTTGTTTTGTATTACCTGAGACTGGGTAATTTATGAAGAAAAGTGGTTTATTTGGCTCACTGTTCTGCAGGCTGCACATATGCTCATGGCACCAGCATATGCTCACTTTCTAGAGAGGCCTCAGGAAATTTTACTCATGGTGAAGGCAAAGGGGGAGCAAGTGTGTCACAAGGCAAGAGAGGGAGGGAGGGAGAGAGAGAGAGAGAGAGAGAGAGAGAGAGAGAGAGAGAGAGAAGGAGATGCCAAGCTCCTTTAAACAACCAGCTGTCTTGTTAACTGAGTAAGAACTCACTCATTACCACAGGGAAGGCAAGAATTACTACGAATTAAATAAAATTAGACTTAGTCTGTTGTCTTTCCCAGTAGTCATCAACATGCATTTGGTGGGGCCTGGTAGAAGGTGTTTGGGTCATGGGGGTGGATTTCTTATAAATGGCTTGGTATGGGGGATTCACTCCATGATCCATAGACCTTCCACCAGGCCCCACGTCCAACACTGGAGATCACATTTCAACATTTGATTTGGAAGAGACAAATATCCAAACCATATTGGTAAGTGTATCATTTTAAGGTTTTGGAAGAAGTGACAAAAAAGAAGATCTAACTTTTCCAAAGATCATTAATAATCTAATGTAGTAATAGACTTCTTAGGACACTTTAGATGAAATTTGACTCTGGTGATTAAAGAGTAGGAAAAAAAGCAGAACAATTAATTCCACCTTTAACATTTATTATTATGATGGAGGGCATCTTCATTATTGTTTCATATATTTTTAGAAAAAAGCAATCAAATATTTGTTTTTATTATAAACTAATTTTAAACCTTTTAGTTAATTATGTACACTTTTAGGGAAGATAAGGTAAATATTTCAATGATTGTCTTTAGCTAAATATAGATTCTATTTGAGATTGTAATATAACAATACAATTGTACTAATATTTACAAATAAATGAAATTTTTGCCTGGAGTTATGTTTGGTTTATTTATGTCCTGATTTATTTTTTATTTGTTATTATATAATGTCAATGCTGGCATTACAATAAAATAAATTAGTTTCTCAGTTGAAATTACCTTGGAACAGAATCTGTCACCAGATGTCTACAAGTCACTTTGAGATTCCTGAAAGGAAGATGTTAGGCAAGTAATATAATTTCTGAAAAAAAAAAAAAAAAAAAAAAAAACAAAAACAAAAACAAAAACAAAAACAAAAACCTCTTAATTAAATTAGACCTTCTGGCATGATGGAAAGTACTGCATGAATAATTTAATTGAAGATATAGAGGTAAATTTTTTCCTCAATTTATCAAAACTATATGAGGTTCAGAGACATGGTAAGAATGGTGTCATGATATTCAGCACTTTGAAAATCAACATTTCTGATACATCATTCTAAAAACTGGAGAGGAGCAAGAGAGAGGGAAAGAGATGCCAGGCTCCAGTTCTTTGTGTACCCAGAACCGAAGCCAGAGATAAATTTGGTTCCTGAGCTGATAACAGTGCTTTCTAAAAGAGCAGTGGTTTGTATATATCTTCCATTTCTCTTTAAGTAGCACAACAGAAAAACTCTTCAGAAGGAGAAAAAAGACAGCAGACTAATGTGAAGCATAGTTATTTATGACCTTCTTATTCTTTTACAAGTGAGTATGACAGCTTTGAGCTCCCTGATTTGTTTAATGAGTCAGTAAATAAACTCAAACAATTAAAAAAAAAAAAGGAAGTTGAAGGCTTATTGGTGTTTAAGTTATAAGTCTTTCATGAGAGAGATTTCAACCACTATGATTTTATTTAAATCAATTGATATTAATTGGGGGTTTATTAGGTTTAAGTCACTGACCTAGGCCCTGCTGGAATCTGTGGGGTGGCAAGTTTCTAGCTACATTGCAGAGATCAGTCTATTAAGTGGTGAGTAAATCTGAAGGATGACAGAATATGTGGCTCCAAACTATATTATTTTGGTCCAAGGATCACCTTGACCAAAGACACTTGAAGAACAGATGTAAGAAGGGCATTAGACTCTCCCTCTTCCTGAAAACAGGAGATAAAACTCCCATGTGAAAGATGCCCTCTCTCTACAGACAAATGTAACATTATTTGATGGGGAATAATAACTGAGAGAATTCCACACAAACAGACTTAAAAAAATAATTATTCTACTTTAAATTCTGGGATACATGTGCAGAATACGCAGGTTTGTTACAGAGGCATACATGTGCCATGGTGGTTTGCTGCACTCATCAACCCATAATCTACATTAGGTATTTAGAATAATTATTATTCTTCCTTAAGCTTACACATATAACTTATTTGGGTCTCAATAGCCCTCCTTATGATCCCCTCATCTTAAATGTATGCACTTTTCTCCTATTAATCTATCTCATGTCAATTTAATTCTCAGAGTCAGCTTGGACACTAAGAGGATAGAAGTAAAATTTTGCCTCCCTTACAGGATGCATAGAAATGATGATGATATAAGGCAGAAAATATGTTTTATAAAAGGAAAAAAATAAGATGCATCTGTTGTATAACATAACACACAGACATTGCCTCAAGGAGAGGGAAGACTCAAATGTGAAGGAATTAATAGGGTAGTCAAGTGTTCACACAGAGACTTCCTCTTCAGAAATTAAATTGTAAAGTGAAGAATGGAATGCAAGCTAGGGAAAGTCAAATATTTTGATAACATTTATGGAATTGTAACTCAATAGTTTTTACCACATGCTTCCAAACCTTCATATTAATTCTTCCTTTTAAAAATTATATTTGCTGTTTTGATATGCTCAGCTAATTACCTTAAATTTATTTTTAATAATTAAAAAAACACAAATCAAGAAAGAAAACTTCACTTGAGAAAAGCAAAATAATAATAATCAGCTGAATATATTTCTCATTTTAAAATCTGCACATGTACCCTAGACCTTAAAGTATAATTTAAAAAAAATCTGTGACTCAAAAGTGATACTTACTTTGCTCTACATCAACACTAAATCTTTCCCCTATTCTTTACAAATGTCTTTATTTTAATCCATTAATATGTCTATCATTTTTATTCCCTTTGAGAAATAATCCCATCTCAAATGGAGAGAGTAAATGAATATGTGGCTCTATGTGTGTATGAGCCTGTATGATATAGATTGGGGGATTGTTTCTGGGGGAAATTACACTTACAGAGATTACCACTTTCTAAAAATTCTTTCTGGCAAGATATATCAGAGTTGCTTTAAATTCCATTTTATTGGTCTCTATGCTAAAAGTTATACAAATCAATAGTCATTAGTTAATAAAATTAACATGAATTAATGAAGAGTCCTACAGTAATTCAGAGTGATTTATTTTGTTCTTTGCTGAAAATATTTTCAGTGTAACATTCCTCCAAATGCAAATGAAATACTATTTACTTGATAGAGCCTCCAATCCCCAATTTAGAAAGAATTGCAGTAAAACTTATTTGTGCAAGAGTTTTCATAAAGAAATAGTTCTATCTGTAGTTGAAATCCTAATATGACCTATGCTACAAAACAACACAACACAATTGTGTTGGAAACAACACAAATCTGTATTAGAGAGACTGACTAATGAAATATAGTATGTAAACACAATAGATTGCTATGTAGTCATTTAAAAAGCAGAAATAAAGGTTTGATGAAAAGTCTGTTACCAGTCAATGTAGTAAACATGCTATTTTCACTGTGTAAAATGCATGTATATATGATATGTAAATACTATGTCTTTAAAATCCTTATTAATTCTTGTTGCTCTAGCACAAGGTGTGTTTCTTTAAGGGAGGAATAAACAAGCCATTAAAAAAAAAACTACTCAGCATTTGACCTTCAAATTTGGATTTTGAAAGACATTCACTATGAAAACATATTTTTATATGCAAAAGTAAGGCTTTTCTTCCCCCCCCCCCACCTTTTTTTTTTTCTATGGTGGGAAATGGAGTTGATACGGTTTGGCTCTGTCCCCACCAAAATCTCATCTCTAATTGTAATCCGCACATGTCGAGGGAGGAAACTGGTTCGAGCTGATTGGATCATGGGGGTGATCTTCCACATGCTTTTGCTGACGATAGTGAGTGAGTTCTCGTGAGAGCTAATGCTGTAAAAGTGTTTGTCAGTTTTCCTGTGTCCTCTCACTTTCCTGCTCCCTTGTGAAAAAGGTGTTTGCTTCCCCTTCACATTCTGCCATGTTTGTAAGTTTCCTGAGGTTTCCCCAGCCATAAGGAACTCTGTGTCAATTACAATTCTTTTCTTTATAATTTACCCAGACTCAGGGAAGTTCTTTACAGCAGTGTGAGGATGGACTGACACACATGTTTTAGGAATTATAGCAACAAAGCTTGGATTAACCAGAATCTAGATTTTTTTTTTTCCTAAAGGCCACAGAATTGAAAGACTTCATTTATTTTTATGAGGATAGGTTTATGTTTCAAAGATAACAAGAAGCAGAATTTTTAAGTGTTTGTTTTTGAGAAGGAGTCTCACTCCGTAGCCTGAGCTGGAGTGCAGCTGTGCAATCTCTGCTCACTGTAACCTCCACCTCCCTTGCGCATGTGATTCTAGTGCCTCAGCCTCCCGAGTAGTTGGGATTATAGATGCATTGGGATTATACCACACTCAGCTAATTTTTTATATTTTAGTAGAGATGGGGTTTCATCATGTTATGCAGGATGATCTAAAACTCCTGAGTTCAGGTTATAGTTTATCCACCCACCTGGGCTTTCCAACATGCTGGGATTAGAGGCATGAGCCACTGCACTTGGCAAAGAAGCAGATTGTTTAAGAAGAAAGAGAAGAAGAGGAAGAAGAAGAAGAAGAAGAAGAAGAAGAAGAAGAAGAAGAAGAAGAAGAAGAAGAAGAAGGAGGAGGAGGAGGAGGAGGAGGAGAAGAAGAGAAGAAGAAGAAGAAGGAAGAAGAAGAAGAGAAGAAGAGAAGAAGAAGAAGAAGAAGAAGAAGAAGAAGAAGAAGAAGAAGAAGAAGAAGAAGAGAAGAAAAGAAGAAGAAGAAGAGAAGAAGAAGAAGAAGAAGAAGAAGAAGAAGAAGAGAAGAAGAAGAAGAAGGAGGAGGAGGAGGAGGAGGAGGAAGAAGAAGGAAGAAGAAGAAGAAGAGGAAGAGGAAGAGGAAGAAGAAGAAGAAGAAGAAGAGAAGAAGAAGAAGAGAAGAAGAAGAGAAGAAGAAGAAGAAGGAGGAGGAGGAGGAGGAGGAGGAAGAAGAAGAAGGAAGAAGAAGAAGAATAAGAGGAAGAGGAAGAGGAAGAGGAAGAGGAAGAGAAGGATCCTGGTCTGGGGAAAAGGCTTAATCTTAGGAACAGGAGAGCACAACAGGGAGGATGCACCCCGTGCCCTACACCTGGCATGCACCCTACCCAGAACTCAGAGAGACTGAACCTGGTGGGAGGGTGTATGCTGAGTGGGGGCCCACCATAGAGCCTTGGAGGACCTGAATGAAAGGTCACACTAGAATTTTTATAATGTTTAACTAGTATGAAAGTTTACAATGTAATGTACTTTGCTATTCCAACCTGAAAATATCTTTCCTAACATAATGTCACCTATTATTTTGATTTTATTGAATTGAATGAAATTAGTAAATTTATGAATGTACGATTGGAACTATTCTTAGGTAGATAATTAACAAAAGAAATGGAAAGTATCCTGGTATAATATTGTTTCATAGATAAAATCTGTAAATCATGCTCCTTTGGAATCATGAAATTCAGGTAACTTGAATGTAAATGTATTGAATAACAATAATGACTTGATATATTCTTGCAAATAGCACTTCATTTTTTACTTGTATAACAGGAGCTGATAAATTCTTTCTTGCCATGCTCAATCATTATAAACAAATCCTTCTAAATTACAGAGCATGCAGAATTTGCAAGGGTATACTCCACTAAATCATGTAAATGATATGCAAACCACTCAAAATAATCACATCATTTTTAATATACTGGAATCAATTTGAAAATTGTAAAGATTTAGAGGTAAGAATTATGGAACTGGTTACAGGTAAGATGTGAGAGTTGAACAGGGGTTTAATGAAGTTTGCCATTCTTTTCTAGGAATAAAATCGAGGTTGAAATGGCAACCAACTCACATTATTTAAATGTTGTCAGTTGAGATTATCAAAACCAGTAGAAAGAAAAAAAATATAATCTGGCAGATTTTATCTTGCCATGAAACAATGAATTGACTGACTGACAAATGACATTGACAAATTGATTTATTTTAAAACTAAATTCATTGGTAATTTAAACTATGTCAGTTTAGACATTATCTTCAATGAGTCCAGATCACTCACATTCATTTGAAAGCATATAGTGAATTATGTAACAAACACTAGATTTAATCATTCAGATTACATTACATTATGTCATCCAGAACAACTTCCCTAATGTTCGTTGTTAAATTAAATGTGTTGTCAAGAAACTAATGAGATAACCTTGAAACTTTTGAACTGAAAATGAATTAAATCTCCAAACAACCTTGAAACACTATAGGATTTTGTAAACTGCATAGCGAAATTTAAAGAATGAAAACTGAAGAACATATTTTTCTGTATATATAATTATATGAATATAATTCCCAAACCAACCTTCCATAAATTTACAAATCTTACCCTCCCAATATAGAGGAAAATAATGTAAACTAAAATTTCTAACATGAACAAAAAGGTCTGTATATACATTAACATAGTAAACATGATTGTATTTTTCTCTTTATCTCTACATCATTTTATTCAGAAAAATATTTGTAGCTTTTTATCTTTCAAGATATATCTACTACAGACTATTTAGTACTCTACTTTTGTTAATGGTAGCTTGACTAATCAAAATTCAAAATCCATACTTTCTCTCACTACCTTTGATTCTATTTCATTTTTGAGTTGGTACTACCAATAGATTGTAGTTAGAGTCAGAAAATGTTTGAAAAGAAGTTGACTACAGAGGGAAAATGTATAGATACAACAGAACAAAAGACTAACAAGTTTTTGATAAGAGAGTTAACATAAGTGGTAGGGGATAGGGATATATTTAAAGCCCATAGCATCTAATAAACTAAGAAAAATGAATAATAAAATATTTGAATTAAAACTAAATTAATTATATGTAATGTTGATCAGTAAAATCTAAAATGACTCAAGCATTACATGTTTTATCACTTTATATATAATTTATCACTTTATATATAGTGATAAATTTTTTATCATTATATATATATATACATATATACACATATATGTGTGTATCTATGTGGAGGATGTGTGTATATATATATATTTACATATATACATATATGAAAGCTTGTTACAAAAATGTTAATACTGAATTTTATGGAAGTTTAACACAATGTAAAAATCATTTCTATCATAATTATGATAGTAAAGAAGAAAAATTACTACTGTACTACATCTGGACACTTTCTCCCATTACAGTATATTAAATTAAATAAGCAGGAGGTCATTAGCCTGTTGTCTCTGTACTTTGAGTTTCTACATAACAAACTGCAATCTAACTTTGTATGTAAACAAACTATAAACCAAACTAAGAATATAGCAAACAGCCAGATTTCAGCCAATTACAAGCAGTTCACTCATCCCACTATCCCCAAATAAGGCAGATGCCCAGCTGTAGCCACTCAGGTATTTCTCTTCTTTGCTCCTGTGTCTGGCCTGTGGAAGCTCACTGCTCCCCCTGCTGGGTGGGGCTCTCTGAACCCCTTCTGCTTCTGAGCACTGCCTGATTCATAAATAGTTCTTTGCGCAAATAAAATTTGATAAATTTGTCTGAAGTTATTCTTTTAACAAGTATCAAGAATATAGTAAGAAAAAATACATTGGAAACTTCATATATTTCTTTCACAGATGATGGATCCTAAAATAATTTTAGACATCATCCACTGAAGAACTAGTAAGAACTATGCTACCTGGGTCTTTTTCAAACAGAAGATTGTAAGCATTAAATTTTGAGGAAATGTCCTTTAATAAGGTAATAGTTATAAAAAAAAAAACTAGACTAGAGTTTCAAATACGTTTTATCACTACCTAGAGTAAGAAATGCACTCTACCTTGCAACACAGAACATTTACATATGTGTACACATATAGAACTCTTATATATGCAAGTGTCAATTCTATTTCATTTCATCCCATTCAATTATATCCTTGACCTATTCTCTTCTATCTTATTCTACTTTATTCTATTGTACATAGAATAATTTTTGGTCACAACCCATCCAATGGATTAAGTAACTCACTAATGTACCATGATTGTAGTTTGAGAAACACTAAATTAGATTCATGCAAACATGATCACAATACACATAAAAATAAAAATGATGTAAAATTTTCTCTACTTTTGTTCTATAAAGTTTAATCTTTCTTGAAGTATATCATTACTCTATTTATATATTTTTACCAGTATGTTTACAAAGTAATGTTATTTTTAATCTAACAAATTATATAAATGTTAGTCAAGATAGAAAATCATCAAATGTAAATTTTATAGGATTCATAAAAACTATCTAAAACTACCCTATCTAGGTGTTTTTCAGTTTCTCTTAATAAATAAACTTAGTGAGTGAGAAGTCAGTCACTGAGCTTATTTAAAAAGAGAGACCTGAAAACTGGGTATGTTAGTCAACTGATTGTTTTTCAGGACACATTTCATTTAGACTAGATATAACCAGATCCCAATTTAAAACCTTGACAATAATAAATAAGTGCCATTGTGAAACACTCAAAATAGTAAAACTCAAATTTTATTGTTAGCAATTTAAAATCTACATAACCTTTATCTTTGTGTATTTTTATATGACCTCAGCACTATCCTTAGGAACTTAAAAATTTAGTTGGAAAGGTACAGAAAAATTACCTTTTTTGTTCTCTGCTATTTCCCAGCTATATAAAATAGCCATTTAGTCCTATATTTTCTAAACTTTCACATTCCTTCAATATAATTTGATGTATTTGTAGTAAGTTAAGAAAAAAGGGATAATTCAAATATGAGAAAGAGAAAAAAATCTTAATATAAAACACAGCACTATGAAATATAGGATAATTTTTTACTAGCACTAAATTTTGAAGAAAAGAAAATATGAGTTTAAGCTTCCTTTGATGGCCTTCAATTTTATTCCCTAAAGCCTTTTTGAATGCCAAGAAGGTAAAAAGAAGTATTAATTATTGTCAACAGATGTGTTTATAATTACTATATTCATATTAATTTTTAAAATCAAATGCATTATACAAAAAACTTGTATGTTATTTGTTAATATGTACAACATTAGGGTCTCTGGAAACATTAATTTGTACACTACCTTTATGCCATTTTATAATGTTTGGAGGATTATTTTACTGTTCAAAATTGTCATATGTCATTTATCTTCACTTTTAATATGTCTTATTAGTCATAGCTATGATTTATTTAAGCTACATTCTTGGTCAGAAAATTTTATCTGCCTTAAAATGTTGAGCTTTATGATGCAGTTTTCAGAAATGTATTTTGGCAAAAAGACAGGGCTTCCTCCTAAGCTTTGCACGGTCCTATACATAAATGCACTTGAAATTCAGAGAACAGAGAAATAAACATGGAGTGGTAACCAAGGGAAAATGTCCAGTTAGGAAAATGGCTTTAGCTGAGACTTCCAGGAAGAGTAGTACTTAGCTAGACTGAAATGCAAAGAGATAGGAAAACATAGACATGGAAATAAAGAAAGGTGGAAATATTATAAGCCCTTCTCTGATTGGAATAGATGGTGCATGTTGAAGAAAATGGAATAGTAAGTTTTTGTAATTCATGTGTGTGTGTGACTTTAAAATGCAAAAATTATAGTCGCAGACATGGATTTATTTCACTATCACAAAATGTTAAAAGGCAGATAAAATAGATATTATTTCTCTGCTACAACTAAAAATCATGAAGGCCAGAGACCTCCTTGAGTTTCCATTTTTCTCAGTAAAATGGAAATAGTCTACTAAATGATAGATCAAAAGCTAACTTCATGCCTTTTCAGATATCCAACAAATATTTTTGCAGCAAAAACAATGTATCATGCACTATTCTAGACCCTTAGAATAACTTGACAATAAAATAACCAAAAATATCTACTTTGGTGAAGCCTATATTTTATAATGAAAGACATAATAAGCATAATTAAAAGGTAAATAATATGCGGTGTTATGCAAGTACTTTTGAGGAAAGAAATAGAACAGGACTAATTTGGGAGATGAAGGTTGAATAAGGCCCACTGCATTTTTACACAGTTTACTCAAGTCAAGCCCTGGAGAAAGAACAGCATAAGAACTGGGACACAAAGGAGTTCATTTTTTTGAAGGAAAAAAAATTCCAGTAGCCAGAAAAGCCAGTAGAGAGGACCTAAGGCTGAATTCCAAGGCTAGCAAAGACAACCAAGGACAGCAAAGACAACCAGGGTGGCCGTGATAACAACAGGGCAGGAATACTAGAGAAATACAGAAAAGTAACAAGAGTGGGAATAGATCAGGCAGCCCATGCAGTGTTTTGTAGTCATTCAAAAGACTTTATCTTTTATTCGGTAAAAAGTAGAGCTACTGAAGGATTTTAAACAACAGGATGACACAATTTTATTTAGGAAGACTAAATAAAATCTGATGAAGTAGTTAAACAATTAGCAAAGAAAGGATGGGTGCTCATCCAATATGACAGCCACTGAGGTCATTGAAGTGAATGGAATATATGTCATATTTGTAAGACAGACTTAAGGAATTTCTTAACAATTCAAATGGGGAGTAATTAGAAAAAGAGAAGAGTAAAAGATAACATCAAGATTTGGCCTAAGCAAATACAGTAACAAAATAGGAATAGTTGGAAAAACAGTTGAGTTGGAGAAAATAGGGACAGAACATGTTTTATGGAAAATCAAAGAAATCTAGTTTTGTCTTTTAGATGACCAAGTGAATATATGTATCTGGAGATCAACATAGCAATATGTTAGATAGTCTATGTATTAGTCTTTTTTCACGCTGTTATAAAGAACTACCTGAGGCTGAGTAATTTATAAAGAAAATACGTTTAATTGACTCCCAGTTCTACAGGCTTAACAGGAAGCATGGCCGAAGGCCTCAAGAAACTTACAATCATGACAGAAGGTTAAGGGGAGGCATGTACATCTTCACAATGGCAGGGAGAGAGAGAGAGAGAGAGAGAGAGAGAAAGAGAGAGAGAGAGAGAGAGAGAGAGAGAGGGGAAGTGCTACAATTTAAAATCAGCAGATCTCTTAAAAAATCCCTCACTATCACAAGGACAGCACGGGGGAAACTCACCCCCATGATCCAATCACTTCCCACCAGGTCTCTCCCCTGACATGTGGGGATTATGATTTGACATGAGATTTGGGTGGGGACACAGAGACAAATCATATAGATTTATGTCTACGGACTAAATTGGACCTCTCTTGTGTCATAGACTTATGTCTATAGACTAAGTGGGATCTCCCCCCAAACCATACAGACCTATGGCTTGGCTCCATGTCCCCACCAAGTCTATATACTTATGGTCTATCTATGATATAGAGATACAAATTTTAAGATCTAAATTATTGTATAAATAATACTTGGAGATTGAATTAAGTCATCGAATAAGTTTGTATAGGTAGAGAAAAGAAGTACCAAGATTCAGGGCTCCAATAAGAAGAGGTTAAGGGGAGAAGCTAGGAAACGTCACTTACCTTGATTAATTGATGAATTTGAAGGGAAACCTAGAGGATGTGTTGTCCTGACAGGCGGATAAACAGAACACATCAAAGAGGAGGTAGTGAGTAACTGTTAAACGTGGCTCATAAGACACCTGCTGAGAACTTACATTACATTGCACAACATATGAGCTTTCTGTGAGTTTTTTGAGGTCAAGACTATGCTCTTATTTCTCTCTTTTTCCTATAATCTGGCACAGAGTTTGAAAATATGAGGTTTGATTCCAAGAATGATACTCCTCCATTCTTTAGGTAAGAGTGTTACCAGCATCCAGAGAAGCCCAATTAATTAGACTACACAAAATTTAAATGACAAAAAACAAGAACTAGATGTCATCTGAAAGAGTGTTGTTGTTTACGGTTTTTTATCTTCTTTTATTCTTGTTTCTTTTGAAAATAAAATTTACTCATTCAAGATGTATTAGAATCCAGCTTAAAAAGTAATCAGAAAATAATTTAGGTTGCTGCTCAAAGCTAGCAAATGCCTTGGGTGACACATTAAGGATGAAATAATGACATTAAGTAAGAATGGTGCAAAAATTGTATATGAGGAAACTAGAAGACTAAGGGTGCCAATAATAAATCACAATCAGTTTCACTGATGTTATTAGTGACATCCAGTAATTTTTAAAATTCAAAATGCAGCTAGTTGAATAAAATAAGACAATTCACTTTTCAAAATATCAGTAACCTGAGTAGAGAACTGAATAAAAGAAGGTAATGCCCTAAAGCTTCTCCTTTGTTCAAGCAAAACTCCATGTATCTATTGATATTTTCAGTAGCAGAGATGAAAGAACATGACTGCAGTGAAAAGGTCCTGGCTTTTCTGATAACTTGGAGGGAGGAATTCTCTCTGGGAACATACCAAAACAAGCACCAACCTCATGGGTCTAATTAGAAATCAATTCAGTCACTTTGAACTTATCAATGTATTACCATAAAGTATTTTTTAAGATTAAAAAGTACATATACACAGGAAGCCATCATAATGAAATGACCAATCAATATGTATGTAACGTCAATGCAAAGAAAAGTTAGAAATTCGAATCAAGTTTGCAGAACAAATTAAGTAGCAAGAAAGCAACATTTATACCACATTAGCTTGCACCAAAACATAATTAATAAAGAGAAAGTGCTTAAAGAGCACTTGAATATTTTTGTAATTAAAGGGAACAATTCTTCGCATGATGCAAAAAGCATCCAGAAAAGCAGGCAAGCATCACTGCTGAACACACAAGAGAAGAGGCAGGCATCTCTGACCTCTTTTGTTTTTCTGGATAATAGGAGAAGTCAATATATCCCATGAGAAAGATGGGAGGGGAAAATGACTTCACCTGTTTGCAGGCACAGTCTTCACATGTTCATTCAAAATCTATTATATCTTTCCTTTTATTAGGATCTTAGCTAGAGGTTACATTTTCCAAGTTTCTGTGTAGCTTCAAGTGGCCAATGAGTTATGAACAAAACTGTTACTTATAATATTTAATCCCTTTTTCTTGAGGAAGCTCTTTCTTTTTGTGCATTTTTCCCTTCCATGGAGTTGAGATGTGGCCAGGGTGCTGGGAGGCAGATTTCCCATGAAGAAAGTCAATAATTTAGACCATGGCTGGGCAAGAAGATGAAAAGAACCCAGACTTTTAAGTAGCCCTGGCGAACAGAACTTCTTGTCCACCTGGACTGCACTCAGTAACCTCTTCTGGACTTTTCTTTGAGGGGAAAATAAACTATTTTGTTAGGACACTGAAATTTTGGGTAGCTTTGTTACTGCAGCTTAGCCTAAACCCTAACTGACTCAAATATAAAGTCCTAACATAGTTTCCGGCGCATAAAATATATTCTTGTATACATTTTATTCAACATCTAGTTAATAAACATTTACTATGTCCCAGAATCCTATTTGCCTCTATCAGTCCTTAAATTTTTCAACAAGTTTGATACATGCATATTTAATTTCTGCAGGGTCAATGCAGACACATGTACAGCAATATTTTCATTAAGAGCTTATAATATCAGATTTCACAAAGACAGTAAATAAACTATTGAAGGCCTCTCTCTGTTGAAAGCCTTAGGAATCCCCCAATAACATTGTTTATAATACCAAGAAAGTGGTTCCTTTAGGGTTCTACTGTTTCCTCAGCTGAGTTATTTACCATCAAATCAGATTTTTGGCAATTTACAAAGTAAAATTCATTGGTTTGCAAATACATTTAGCAATAGAAGACTTAAATAAAGATTAATAATAGGGTCCATTGCAGAAGGAACCCAATAATTTTTTCTGTGCATGTTCATAAGAGCAAAAACGTTGTAAAGAAATATAAATATCCCTCCCTAATATTTTTTCTTTTTTTTTTTTCTTTTTTGACAGAATCTCACTCTGTCACCCAAGCTGGAGTGTAGTGGTAGGATCTCAGCTCACTGCAACCTCTGCCTCCCAGGTTCAAGCAATTCTCCTGCCTCAGCCTCCCAAGTAACTGGTACTACAGATGTGTGCCAACACACCCAACTAATTTTTGTATTTTTAGTAGAGATGGGATTTTACCATGTTGGCTAGCTAGTCTTGAACTCCTGACCTCAGGATATCTGCCTGCCTCAGCATCCCAAAGTGCTGGGATTACAGGTGTGAGCTACCACACCCTGCTATCACTCCCCAAATTTCTGACCTCAATCTTTCTAAAAGTGAGGGTACACAAAAGGTACAGATCCTCCTTGATAATTAGAATTATTCTTCCTTAGATGTCATCATTTGCCACACATAAAATTCTTAGGTATAATCTTGTATCTGTTAGTAATTTTTTTTTTAATGTTTAAAGGTAGTTGTTTTAATACAACTTCTAATAACCATACAAATTTTCCCTGTTATTATCCTATTCAACAGTTAAACTGATAATACTGTTGTTGCAATTTAATACATAGCTATTTAAATTTGCTCCCTATGTTCAATGTTCCATAACTTAAGAATACGTTATTTTTCTTTCAGTAGCATTGCAACAATTTTTAACATACTACAATAAATCTTGATTAAATTGCATATTTGGAAATCTTTATAACTAATCACTGTTTTCTTTCCATGGATCATCTAGTAACATTTACAGAAGCAGTTTCTGATGTGCAGCCACTTGGTTCAAAGGGCAGCCTTTTTAGAAGTAAAATAGACAAGTTCTGCTCTAATGTAACTTATGATCAAGCCTGCAGAATATATATTTTATGATACTCTTATTGTTTTACCATATGCAAGTGTCCTTACCACCCTATGAGTATTACATGGCTAGATTATATGGAAGGGAAATACAACTAAGATTTCATACTGAGAGAACATTTATCAATAACTGAACGTTATTTCAAAAGTAGTATTTTTTCTTCTTGCTATTTTTTTTTATTCTATTTTATAAGACAAAGTCTCACTAGGTTTCCCAGGTTGGTCGTGAACTCTTGGAATTAAGCAATTCTCCCACGTCGTCTGCCCAAAGTACTGGGATTACGGGCATGAGCCAGCATGCTTGGCTAGAAGTAAAAAGTCTAAGAATTGTTCCCCAAGTTTGAATTCCAGAGCCTACTATATATTCTGACCACATTATTGGCATACATGTATTACAACTTGATTTAGTAAGTTTGAGATGACATTAAAGGTAGCAGAATTATCATCACCCTAAAAGGTCAAATGCGAATTCACAATAATCTAGACTACTTAGAAAATGGATTACATTAATTAATTAACTAATTAATTTAGACAGTAAAGTTTCACCCAAGGCCACAGTCCATTTGCAAAGAAAAAGGGGCAGTCGTACACTGTTGCTAGGGCAGGCATAAAAGGAATAGTGGCTTTTATTCTAAAATGCTGATTGGGAGTCCACGAAATGTCAAATGATTATCATAACTCAGGATTATATCTTCTTTGCTGCCTCCCAATCTTTTTATTTTATTTTATTTTAGGTTCTGGGATGCGTGTGCAGAACATGCAGGTTTGTTACATAGGTAAGTGTGTGCCATGGTGGTTTGTGGCAGTTACCAAGGCATCACCTAGGTATTAAGCCCCACTTGCGTTAGCTATTTGTCCTGATGCACTCTCTCTCTCACGGCCCACAAGACAGGCTTCTGTGTGTCTTGTTCCCCTCCCTGTGTCCATGTATTCCCACTGATCAGTTCCCATGTATGAGTGGCTGTCTCTCAATCTTTTCTACACCTTCTAAAAATCACAGGGTCTTCATACTTTGCTTTCTCCCTCCTCCTAGTTTTAGAAAACACCAGCCTTAGGTTTAATATTCGTTCCCAGGTGCTGTGGGGTAAACTTTGTCTCCCCTAAATTCTTCTGGTGAAATTCTAAACCGCAGTTCTTCAGATTGTGAACTTATTTGACAATGGGGTCATCAAGAGTGTAACTAAGTAAGAATGAGCTCATTCTGGGGTAGGGTGGACCCCCATTCCAATATGACTCACTGATGTCCTTATAAAAAGATGAAATTTGGACATGAAGATAAAGACACAGGGAGAATATCATGAAAAGACTGGAGCTTATGCTACCACAAGCCACAAAACAGGAAAATCGCTGGCAAATACTAAGGGAGAGGCATAAAAATGATCCTTCCTCACAGTCCTCAGAATAGCTATGGCTGCTGATACCTTGATTTTATATTTCTAGTCTCCAGAACTGAGAACTCATAAATTTTGTTGTTTAATTCACCCAGTTTGTGGTACTTTGTTGTGGTAGCAAACTAATAAACTGGCATATATATCTGTAGGTTAAGATAGCACAGTTTACTGCCTCAGATTCTTATAAAAGATGAAATGAAATAATATTTACCTCATGTGGTATAAAGCATATGATAGTTGCTTTCCAAATCATAGGTCTCATTCTCTTAGCTAATCTCTTTAATCTTGAACCTAACATTAAAAAATAATCTTGTAATGCAATTTAGAAAACAACTGATTCACATTATGATAAAATTATTAATACATTTACTAGTAAACATGTATTCTTTAAAAAATATTTCTTAATTATTTGGAAGTGCACAAGATGAACATAAAATTTCTACTGTGATCTTGTTTCTATGCAGAGAAACCACTCTGAACCTTTAGTTTATGTAGTACATCTTCTGGGGTAAAGTAACAACTTATCTTTGGGTTATATTCACACACACAAATATAAAATTTGCCTTCAATATGGAGGGATCATCAACTCCTCAAACCCATATGTAGGTGCCAGTTTGAGAACATCTAATACATAAGTTTTAATGCTGGATCATTTTTTATCCACTGTGTTTCTTCTTACAATGCTTTTTATTTACTTTGGTGGATTTTCCACTGTGCTATCCTCAGAGAGTCCTGTATTTAAAGTGCTCTAGCATCATGAGATAGAAAGATCCTGAAAACATTATTTACTATTTTCCTACTAAATGGTAATAATTCAAGAAACATTTTTAGCAATATATGGTTATTGATACTTTTAGATTTCAGCACCTTTTTCCCCATGAAATATTCTCATTTTAACTTTTGAATAATTGTCTTTGGGTTAGGGCCATCATATGCACAGCTGATCTGTATGGGAAAAACATATATACACTCAATGGATTACTTCATTTTTGTCTGGTAACTGCAATCATTAATATTTCTGCAACTTCAAAGTCTCATTTTAGGAAATCAAGGAGATGCTCTGATGTTAACCTGATAGTCTATTGACTTATTTCAGGAGTACTAACATTTTAAAATGGAAAAGCCACTTTCTAGAAACTAATATAAATTAATAATTCCTGGATTGTATACTTTTATGCTTCAACTACATGTTTGGAGGTTGTGAAGAAGCTTTGATATTAGACCCACACATCACTATGTCACAGTTTATTCCTATTATATCCCCAGTTAAGCATAGGCAGGCATCATAGACAGCTCATCTTGCCGGTTAGAATAGTCCTAAATGTTATGCTAGAACATGAAATTAAGATTGCAGGTTTAATGCTACATTTAATTTCACAAAAAAAAAGTTTTTAAAAATCCATTAACAAGATAGGTATTGAAGTTTGTACCAAATTCCAGTGAGTCACCTCAAAAATATTTCATCTTGATCTTGAAGAAGCTTAAAAAAAATGAATATTGACTACATCTTTTAAAATCTGTCTTGAGTTTTAAAAGTTTAATTTATCTATAGGGAAAGAAAATGTTAGAGACTGATAAACTCTCTCTAGCAGGATTAGAGCACTATGCTATCTCATGTTCTGTTTGACCTTGATGTCGGGAAACTCAGAATAAAACTCACAGCTAGATATAGTTTCTTAGAAATAGAAGCTAAATTTGCACAGCAAAAATAAACTATCATCAGAGTGAACAAGCAACCTACAGAATAGGAGAAAATGTCTGCAATCTATCCTTCTGACAAAGGGCTAATATCCAGAATCTACCAAGAAATTAAATAAATTTACAAGAAAAAATACAAACAATTTCATCAAAAAGTGGCAAAGGATATGAACATACATTGCTCAAAAGATGACATTCATGCAGCCAACAAACATGAAAAAAAGCTCATCATCACTGGTCATTAGAGAAATGCAAATCAAAGCCATAATGAGATAGCATCTCAGGCCAGTTAGAATGGCAATCATTAAAAAGTCAGGAAACAACAGATGCTGGAGAGGATGTGGAGAAATTGGAACACTTTTACATCGTTAGTGGGACTGTGAATTAGTTCAACCATTGTGTAAGATAGTATGGTGATTCCTCAAGGATTTAGAACTAGAAATACCATTTGACCCAGCAATCTCATTACTGGATATATACCCCAAAGAATATAAATTACTCTACTATAAAGACACATGCACCCATATGTTTCCTGTGGCACTGTTCACAATAATAAAGAATTGGAAGCAACCCAAATGCCCATCAATGATAGACTGGATAAAGAAAATGTGGCACATATACCCCATGGAATACTATGCAGCCATAAAAAATGATGAGTTCATGTCCTTTCCAGGCAAATGGGTGAAGCTGGAAACCATTATTCTCAGCAAACTAACAGAAGAACAGAAAACCAAACACTGCATATTCTCACTCATAAGTGGGAGTTGAACAATGAGAACACATGGACACAGGGAGGGAACATCACATACATGGGCCTGTCAGCAGGTGGGAGGTTAGGGGCGAGACAGCATTAGGAGAAATAGCTAATGTAGATGATGGGTTGATGGGTGCAACAAACGACCATGGCATGTGTATACCTATGTAACAAAACTACACATTCTGCACACGTACCCCCAAACTTAAAGTATAATAATAATAATTATAAAAGAAACAGAAGCTAGATACAAACAGTTTAAAAATTCACCAAAGTAATCATCTGAAAACAAACCTGCTAAACCCAGGTTTACATTCAAGTCCTCAAATATGAAACTAAGGAATCAATAAGTTCCATGAATGGAATTTGTTGTGTTTTCAAATGCAAGATATGAGCTCTTGTCAAATAGCTGATTAGGCAAAATATCTATTAGCAAATGACAGGAGACAAAACAAAAAAAAATGTAAAACAATATTCTCTCCTCTAATATCTAACTGTTTTCTGTTTTGGTTATGTCCTCACAACCTAACAATTGGAAATCTCTGCTATTGCATCAGGGTCATTTATCTTCCCTGTAAATAGGCAAACTTCTGACTTAAAATAAGCAAGTATATTTAAATCTTCCCTTGGCAACACAGCCTGGACCTTTTGGTGTGGTTCTCAGAATTTCCGGCCACACTAAACTGAAAATGTAGGTGGTAAATAAAAACCGTCTGTATTTTTGCTCTTGTGATTCACCCCATTTCTGAATCCTAATCAATTCCAAATTTATTTTCACTTAACACAGGGTGTTTGCAAAAGAACCAGCTGTGTTTGATTTCCCTTAATTGCCCTACTAAGGAAAAAGAATTTGACCAGATTTGGTGAAAATTTTACTGTATCAGTGAGATTTTATGTAACAATTACATAATCCTTTTTGGATGACGTATTTGCTACTGTTTTTTTTTTCTTTTCTTTTCTTTTCTTTTCTTTCTTTCCGTAGAAAACTTAAGCTCCCATATTCAGTCAGGCATACCTGAATTCAATCTTCAGTTGTGTACATTCTAGATTTTGCACCCTTTCAATATTTTAATTACCTCAATGTAGAATGGAGATATAAATAGTTTACCTTGTGTGATTTGTATGGCAATAAATCTCTTAGCTTAATGCTCACAAAAATAGCTATAGGTAAGCTTTTTAAAAATTGGTTTTAGTGACTACTAGGTAAGATTCATGTACAAATAAAGAATAATGAATATAATTACTGAAATAATTATGTTTGCATTTATTATGTACAAATAGAATCATCAAAAATAACTTTACTTATTGAGCTCCTTTATACAGTCATAGTAGTTTAGGTTCTATAAGGAATATAAAAAATGAGAACACATGGACACAGGGAGGGCAGCACTACATGCTGGGGTCCGTTGGGGGGAAATGGGGGAGGGACGGGGAGGTAGGTAGGTGGGAAGAGGTAGCATGGGGAGAAATGACAGATACAGGTGAGGGGAAGGAAGGCAGCAAACCACACTGCCATGTGTGTACCTATGCAACAATCTTGCATGTTCTTCACATGTACCCCCAAACCTAAAAATGCAATAAAAAAATAAAAAATAAATACATAAGATATTGGCAGGTAAATTGTCACCAACAGGCTTGCCATCCACTCTCCTCTTTGCCAGTGGAAAGTGACTTGTTGGAATCTCTATGTATACATGCAAATGAAATACCTCTGGTGGACACGTCCATGGTATTTGTCCAAAGGTGAATACTTATCTATGGAATGCTTTTAGTAGGATGTATCTGGTCTATTTAGAACAAACCTGAAATCTATGGGTTTTTGAGCATAACAACCTGGAAAATCATGTTAACTATTAATATATAAAATGAAGATGCTTCATGACACAAAGAGCTCCTTTTAACATAAGTAATATAGCCACATATATTGCTTAGAGATCTAGCATGTTTCATCTGGGTTAAAGAGTATGCTTCAAGCAAACTAAAGAGTGGTGTTTGCTGTCACTTGTGATTACTTGTATTTTGAAACTATTTGTAAATCTTGATGCTAGGTAAAATATCGGATTCTTGTGTGTTAGAGCAAATACTTCGTATTAGCTCAGATACATTAGGGACAAAATGTCTTTTCCCCATTCCTTGATTTCCACAAGGAAGGTGTTTTCTGCTAATTTCTTACCTTATCCATTATTTACTTCTCCCCAATAAAGCAAAATGAATCTTTGCAGTTGTAGGGTAACAGTATATTATGGTCCTCAGGTAGGTATACAAATTTATCAAAGGTATTTTTCATGTGTTTTGATTTTTTTTTTTTTTTTTTGCTTCTTCCAATGGGAATGAGAAATCTGCTTGTGTCTGCTCAGCTGAAAATACTTGCCTCCAGTGAGCTGTTCTAAGAGAGAGGCTTGGAGGAGAGAAATGGCAAAAACACTTGACTCTCAGAATTGGCTATAATCTTTAACTTCCTTAGTAATAAGCAAGCTTATTTCCTTGCTCCATTGACTTGCTTTCCTATTTTCATTAGTTCCCAACTCAACATGTAAGACGAGTGCTCTATATTGTGCCACTAAAATCTCCAACATGTTATTTTCCATTGGATGCTCCTCAGGGATGAGGAGTCTTAATTGATCAAACATGAAAAAGTTAAGTGATCAGTTAATGTAAAGGTAGTGATGATATAGAGAACATAGGAGTTATTTAATGAGAACATTCTCTATCGAACAGAGTCGTAAGTGATGTGCTAGATTTGGCTTATACTTACAAGAGCCAATTGTGATTTACCTTCCATGTTTAATGGCATCATGTAGGTAGCTTGAAACTGGCCGTAGTGGAAGTTTGGCCAGCATATTCATCTAAGCCAAAAATCTGACAAGACAGATAGACTTGCTTAGATGAATAGGCTGTCAATAGGTCTGTGAGTTGTGAATAAAAGCTCAGTTTAGGTCATTTTGGTTCTCAGGTGTCACTGAGACAACCAAGTGGGAATGTCTACTTGATGGCTGATGATGCAAGTACCACAAGCCCAGGAAGGAAGGCATATCAGGAAAGCTAAGATGAGTATTATGAGTATATGGGCAGTTAATTAATTAAACCTTATGACAAAATAAGATTGCATGAATGAATGACTAAAAATGCTAAAGCTAAGTTCCAGTTGAGACCATCTAAATAGTATCCTCAACCAAAGGACAAAATAAATAGCCTAAAAACAAAAACAAAGTCATTATGAAAACTCAGAAGAATAAAACACTGATGGAAATGATTTATTATAAATCTGTCAAACCTTTTAAAATGATAATGATATATTTTAGTTCAATCCATTTTTCTGTTTTCCAAAACATGATTCTCATTTTAGATTTCTTTCTACTCCTGGGCTTCTTTGCAATCTCCTTTTTTCTTTCATACATTCTCTAGTTTTGTGTTTCACCCTCTCCATCTATCATTTTTTACTTCTTTCCTTAAATAATTTCTCATACCTCTGAATTTACCTACCCATATATGTGAAGGAGCCCAAATCTTAGATCATTACTCTAGGTCTCTGTTGAGTTCAATTTATTTAGTCTGTCGACTAGACCCTGTCAACTAAACACCCTACCAGTACTTCAATTCATTACATCCTCTAAAAGTGTCCTCTCCTTTTCTATTATCTATTTTTTATTTTTTTTTAATTTCAACTTTTATTTTAGACTCAGGGAGTACACGTGCAGGTTTGTTACATGAGTAAATTGCATGATGCTGAGGTTTGGGGTATGGATCCCATCACCCAGATGATGAGCAGTTTTAAGTTTTTCAACCCACGTCTCTCTCCTTCCTACCCACCGCTAGCAGTCACCAGTATCTATAGTTCCCATCTTTACATTCATATGTGCTCAACGTTTAGTTTGCCCTTATCAGTGAGAACATGCAGTATTTGTTTTCCTGTTCCTGCGTTAATTCACCTAGGGTGATTGCCTCCACATTGCTGCAAAGGACCTGATTTCATTCTTTTTTATGGCTGCAGAACATTCCATGGTATACGTATTCCACATTTTCTTCATCTAACCCACTGTCAATGGGCACCTAAGTTGATTTTATGTTTTTGCTATTGTGAATAGTGCACAATAAACATATGCATGTATGTATCTCTTTGGTGGAACAATTTATTTTTCTTTGAGTATGTATCTAGTAATGAAATTTCTGGGTTGGCTTAAGTGCTTTGAGAAGTCTTAAACTTCTTAAATCCTGCAAACTGCTTTTTAAGTGTTTTCTATTCTCCACAGCCTTGCCAGCAACTGTTATCCTATAATAGCTATTTTAGTAATAGCTATTTATGACTGGCGTGAGGTTATATCTCATTGTAGATTTGATCTGTATTTCTTTGATGATCAATGACACTGAGCATTTTTCATATGTATGTGGGCTGTTTGTATATCTTCATTAATATCATCACTATTTAACTAGTCAAGTTGAACAAGTCAGAATCTTGAGACATAGCCAAAGATTCTTATGTTCTATCCTCAACCTTATTAAGTTTATCAGGAAGTCCTGCCTGATTTTGCTATATCAAGTTTCTTAAAGTCTACTCCATGGCTTCATCAATCACTACAATGACAGAGCAGGAGTTCAATAAATGCTTTTCGAATGAATGAACTAATTCCTCTTCTCTCTGCCCCTACTTGAGTGCATGTTCCTCATTACTCTTTACTTGCATATTAGAATACATTCTCAGTGTCTCTCAGTATAAATTAGGTTTCTTCTTCCAACCTACCCTTAAAATTGAAGCCAGAGTAATTTCTGTAAGTCTGAGTTTGATTGTTCAATCACTTTCTTAAGCTCAATCAATGTCTCCCTACCTCCCGCAAAGCAATTATAAATTCCTTAGCATACATATTGTTATCTTTACCCACCTTTGAGAGCCTGGTTAACTTTGGACCCAGTAAATCCCCTTAAAGATTTTCTAAACTAAAAATTTCCTTTCCTCAGTCCCGTGAACTCCTGTGTCTCCTGAGGCTCTGCTTGGTTGTTTTCTCCCGTGAGAGATATACCAGCTCTTCCACTCACCATAGAGAAGTGAGCGTGTCGTTTTTTGCACTCCTAGAGATTTTAATGGTTAGCTAACCTCTCAGTCTCCCTCAGGTGCACTACATTTTTTGAGGATAAAGATTTTTTGGAAACACTTACTTTATTTTATTGCACATTTTAAATAGGCACAAAATCATGTTTGGCATTCATCAAATATTGGTTCAGTAAAACAATGAATATATCATATGTGAACATTTCATAGTTCACCTGCACTAACAATATCCCAAAGTGAGATAATATTAGAATACAGGAGATGTATCTTTAGGAATACTACACTAAACAAGTGGAATTGATTTTGTTTTTCTTTTTTTTTTTTTTTGAGATGGAGTTTTGTTCTGTTGCCCAGGCTGGAGTGTAGTGGTATGCTCTTGGCTCACTGCAGCCTCTGTTTCCCAGATTCAAGTGATTCTCCTGCCTCATAAAAAGTGAAATAAGTTTTAATGAAAGACTGAAAAAGTGCTAATCAGAAGGATTCTGTTGAAAGTTATGAGAGGCAACAATCTACTCTTACTATGACTTACCACTAATATATTATTCCTAAGAGCCATTTGAGAGCTGTCATTAAAAATGACTTTTCCTTAAGCTTCCTCCATTAGTAATGAGCTCATAAAGTCAAAGAGCAAAAGCTTTTAAGGGCCATATTCTTTAACAAGAGGGATAGATTACTTCATAAAGATATTAGGAATTACCAAGGGGATAAATCAAATCACTCTTACCACACTTTCTTTCTTTGGAAAATCAGTAGATTTCAAAATATAACACAGAAAGCTAATGATTCAAAAGTTTTATAGTTAGTATGGTCTTGGATAATCATGAAGGCCTTCTGATCATGTATCTATTCACGTACAGCTAATTTTCACATTTTAAAATTACTTATTATCCAAAATTCAATTTAAAAGTATGAAAGCAATCATGAATACTATTCTTAAACACAGATATCCAGAATTTTATCAGAACAAAACCAATAAGGGTTCTGTACTGAGAAAGAAAATGGTCTTCATGAGAGAGACAGTTTTTATTCTTGATACAGGAAAATTTCAAAGAAATTATGAGGTAATGTGATTCTAGCCAGTCCAGGGTGGCACAAATATTCTTTGTGGATACTTGATACTGTACTAGAAATGACAGTAATTACTCAGAGCAGAAAGATAAATACCAAGACACACTTATCATCAGTCATGTTAAGAATAAATCATATGGTCAGGCATGGTGGCTCACGCCTGTAATTCCAACACTTTGGGAGGTCAAGGAAGGCAGATTACTTGAGGTCAGGAGTTTGAAACCAGCCTGACTGACATGGCGAAACCTCATCTCTACTAAAAATACAAAAATTAGCCAGGCATGGTGGCACATGCCTGTAATTCCAGTAACCCAGGAGGCTGAGGTGGGAGGACTGCTTGAACCTGGGGGTGCTGAGGTTGGAGTGAGTCTAGATGCAGCCATTATGCTCCATCCTGGGCAACCAAAGCAAGACTCCATCTCAAAAAATGAAAATAAATAAAAAAATAAACCATACATATTTATGCATTAACTTAAATTTTTTCTTAATAAAAGTCTTCTCTTAAAATGATAACATATACTTTAAGCACCTTTTTCCTATATTTACTACCTAACTTTAAGGGAGGTTTAAATTTAAGGCAAGATATTAAGAAACAAAAAATTGAGCAGAATAGTAAAAGATATTAAAATTGTTTTATCTTCCTTGTGGGATTATTTTTCTTCTTCCTGTAAGGTATCCTTCAGAAGCTCCTTTTCTAAAATCTGTGCCTATAGTATCTTTGCCTTTGTTCTTACAATGAATAGACATATAATTCTAGATTATCAGTTAAGTGCCCTTTAGCACTTTGAAGATATTATTATCCTGCCTTCTAGTTTCCATTCTCATTTTTGCTGCTGTGAAGTCTGCTCTCAGTCTAAATATTATTCCTTCATAGATAATCTGGCCTTTTCCTCTGGATTTGCTCTTTGAAACCTGAATTTAAGATTTTCCTCTGTCTTCTTTATTCTTCAGTTTCACAGTAATATATCTTGGTGAACATTCCTCTGTTTTTAACTTTTTAATTGATATGTAACATGCTAATAAAAAGTTGAGAAATCAAAACATCACATATCTATATATACACTCACATATATACACACACATATATGTGTATATGTGTGTATGTATATATTTTCTTCTTTGTACTCTAGTTTTAACTTTTACTTAAAGAATGTCCTAAAGTTAAAATACGTCCTGCATCTTCCAATCTGCTAAGCTCTCAGATAGCTCATCCTCTGTCCACAGACAGTCAAAGCACATCTCATCTCTTCTGATACCTGGAACCCTTGTGAGTTCTGAAGACTCTGGGTATGAAAGACTAAACAGCTCCAGTCAACCGGGGCACACATCTTTTCTAGAATATCTGGAAATGTGATTATGAATAATTACAAGTTGCTCTTCATCCCTGAGTGCTATAAAGTTTTTATTGGTGTGAAATCTCCCTCTATCAATTCAGAAAGACGGTATGAGTTTGAGAACTGCATTAGCAAATTATAAACAGGAAGGTATACTTTGTTCCCAGTCTATCCAGTGTATCAAATCAAACTAATACTTCAATAAAGACTGGAGGGGGCAGGAATACAAAGACACCTCCCAAGACTCTCCCCAGTCCATACCAAAATTCCTTCTATTGCTGTAACAACTAGTCTGTCATTATGTTTTGGCTCCAGGCTTAGTCTATTACAGCTTTAATTCAAATCAGCAAAAGCAACAAAATACATACACACATAAGCATATATACACACATAATATGTACACATAAAAATTCCTGACAAGTTTTCAAAACTGATTCATTATTCAAACTACTTCTCATATAGATTATGTTTTAAGTATTTTAACAGATTTTTGTAGAAAAATCGTTAACATTTGAAATAGCAGTATGTAACAAATAGTTTGAAGTAAGTCACATTAACTTCCTCAAAAACAATTCCAGGACTCTACAAGTCTCCTAATATCAATCCCTTGTTTAAAGTTTTTTTGGAGTTTCCAAGCCAGCAGTCTTTCACTCCACTTTGTTCATTGTTCAGAGGCACAGAGAAAAACAACGTCATATATTTAAATTAATAGCCAAGTATTACTCAAGTATTACTTATTCACAGTCTCCAAAACACAATCTTTCTCATTTAAAAATACATGATTTTCTGTTGTTCCCCGAAGGACACAGAATTTATTACTATAATAATCTGTTCTATGAGATTCAGATGGCATGAACTATAAACCCACTTTCTAGCCGATAGGCTAGTAAAATTCTGGAGTTGCTTTCCAATTCTTATAATCCTTGCAACTATGGGCATAAAAAATACAAGCGAGTCAGCTTTAGTGTAATTCTATCTTCACAGGGGTAGGTCATGAAAATACACAAAATAGCTTAGAGTGACTAAGAAGATAATGATAGTATTACTTCAAAACAAAAGCTACTTACTTCCTAAACAGGTGTCTCTGCAGGGATGAAGGGCCTTGAAAAATGACCTACATAGTCTCTTATCTTACCAGTCTACAAAAAGTTCATGTATCAGTGGATCATTAGTTTGCCTGTACTATTCACCTGGAAGTATTTTACTAGCAGAAAAGCACCAGGATTCTCAGAGCACAGCCATACAGGCCAGTTAAATCTTTAAGTCATGGCTAATGAGACAACTAACATGTGAATAGTTCTTTGTCCTCTTTTAGGAATAGATTGGCAAGACAATCACGTGGGATAAAATCATTTACAAAGTGGGTAAAATAGTTGCAACAATATCACTATTATTTCTATTAGTTATGTTTCTGTAGCTATTATAAAATTATATAAGAAACATGCCATATCCTTGATAAGTCAGGAAAAGTCCAAGAGAAGGTCATATCCATTTGTAATATCTGTAGACATATCTCTTTCCTTATTGTTGATTTGGAAGATTCTGTTTTAAATCAAGTGTTATGGCGAGTCACTATTTACATTACATACAGGCTGCTTCTAACACCTTAGTTTGACTCTACCAATGGGATGAAAATATTTTATATATAACTCTACATGGTAAATGTTTTTCTTACAAATGTTAATTTTCATTAGTAACTTCCTTTCTTATTGTCAATGCTACTTTTATTTAAAAATTGACTTAGACACAAAAGAAGTAATTTTTATAAGGTAAATAATTAGTTTCTTGGTCAATTTCTATATTTTTAAGTTATAAGTAAAAAAATAATCTTTGTATCTAAGAAAAGTAGTACAAAATGTCACTGACTTGTACTGAAAGACAGCATAATTTCTTAATTTAAAAAAGTCTTGCATATGGAGACCTGACATACAGGGCTGTCTCATGACAGACAGCTGGCTTCCTTGGAGGGAAAGTGACAAAAGAGTGAGAATGGGAGCACCCAAGACAGAAGTCATGGTCTTTTATGACTGAACATTAGAAGTGATATTCCATCCCTTGCTCCATATTCTGTTAGATGTGAGTCAGTAAGTCCAGCCCACACATCAGAGTTGGAAATTATACAAGGGTGTGGATACCAGGAAGGCAGTGAGCATTTTGGGGTTCATCTTAGGGGCTTCCCACTACAGTGGAAAAAGTCAGTTTAACCCATACAATCCACAAATGTGTCTCATTCTGCTTCCAAGGATTCTTAAGGTTGCTCCATAGTTATTTTATTCTTCCTCATTTCATTCCACTGCCTGTGTTCTCCATTGTCCCTGATCACCCAGCGGAGCTTCCTACAAGCCCCTCACCCAACCCTGCCATCTTAACTAACTGTTCTTATGATAATGTAAATACCTCTCACCCAACCTTGCCATTGTAACTGAACTTGTATACTCCTTGCCCCTACCCCCCACCACTGTAAATGAACTTCCCTTGCAACACCCCCACCCCAAAAAACTACCCAAACCTGTAAAACCAACTCCTATCCATTGCCCTTTGCTAATGCCCTTTTCAGCCTTAGCCCACCTGCACCCAGATGAATAAACAGCCATGTTGCTCACCCCCCCAAAAAAAAGTCTTAGAAAGTACAGGACAATATGTTGCTTGAATTTTAGAATATTTAGTATACACAGAAATGTAAGCCTAAAGGGGAAGGAATTTCTGTTTCATACCTCGATATAACATAAGCCCCTAGAAAAATGATCTGTGCATAGAATGTGCTGAGTAGCATCTTTTAAATGAATATATTTTTACTTTGGTTTTCTTTTCTATAAAGGAAAGGTGCTATACTATTGCTTTCAAGGAAATCTTTTCTTCTCCTTCTCTCCAAATACTTCTTCCAAAAGAATCAATTTTTAAACATGAGCAGCGAAATAGATTAAGAGAAAAAAAAAGAGCAAAAAGCAAGAAAATACTTCTTGATTGGCATCACTGAACATAGGAAGTCAACTCTACCCTTGAAGGCTGCTGGGCTTCAGTGGTGGCAATATATACATATACATGTATATAACTTAAATATATAATATATATATACACACATCTATGTGGGCAGTGAAATATATATAGTATATTTATATATGCACTATATATCTATATATTTCACTTTACTTTCTCCCTCTACCTGAAATGTCATCTATTAGAGATATGTTTGAATTCATGAACATGATTGTTGTAAATTCAAGTAGCTCTGGATGTGAAGAAATAATTAATAAATTTGCTTAGATTATTTGGTTTCTAAAATTCATTTGTAATGAATTGAATCTAGTAGATAAATGGCTTTCTTCCAACATAAATATATGTGATTTCAGAACAGCCTGGTTAGGAAGCCAATGAGAAATACATAAGGTAACCTGGGTATTGCTGTATTCTGAGTCTGTAAAAAATGCTCCAGGAAATAGAAGGTTGCAAAGGCAGAAGTGGAATGATGAGCATTGCATTTCAATAATCTCTATAACTAGGGCTCTACTCACCTCCTGACCCCTGCCACTTTTTTTTTTCTTTATGTCTTTTCCCTGGAGTACAATTGGCAGTCCACTTTCAGAGACAGCCTCAAATGACAGCACCTTTTCAGAACTCAGAGAGCAAAAATGTGCATGATTTCAGCACACTCTCATCATGGCTTAGGCTCATTGTTATTTGAAACACATATTTGCATTGGAAGGAACCTTTACAAATATATGCATGCTAGATCGTTTCCCCAAAAAAGGAAGCTGTAATAGAAAGACTGTCTAAGTCACAGAGCTGGTTAATGAAAAAGCCATCTCCAGATTTAATTCTCTCTCCAATATAATTTTCCATGATACTGAATGGTTATGAGTGTTTCTATAGGAAAATGGATTCTGAATTTCTCAGATTTACAGTATTACCTTAGGAACATCAGTATTTGAGATGGCAGATGCCTGTGTTGAAAGAGTAGCCAAACACAATATTATATCAAGTTTTATAATCATTTTATACTACTAGTAGGAGAACATATCTCAAGTAATCCAAGTGTAGTAAATATATTCAAATTTAAGACTGAATTAAAAAATTAGTGATTGAGACAATTAGAATGGGTAGAGTTTTATAAACATAAATTATGTGGAATGAGCAGATGTGAAGAAAGAAAGGTCAGGGAGATAAATGAATATTTTTTTGAAAAAAAAAAGAAGCCTAATTCATTGCAAGACAATAGATGGATAATAATGACCCTGCCTTCAACCTATTCCCTCATAAAAATATGGATAGATAAATTATATTCAACAGGAGCATCACTAATAGGTGTTGACAAGAGAATCATTCCAAGGCACTGAAAAATCAAAGCTTAGAAATATCTGAAAGACAAACCAGACCTGTCTTGAATAATATAGTATGCTTTCATTTCCTTCTCCTTCAAACAAGTCACATCCTAAATTGAAGGTTGCCTCTATCATGAGTCACAGAAGCCCGCTGTTCACAGCTCAATGTGCTGAATAAATTAAGATAAAGTTATAAGTAACTAACAGCTAAGAAATACAAATGCAATTCATAAATTAAAAAGAAATAATATATTATTAGTTAGTATGAATGAAGAAAGATCAATACTTGCACAGTTCTTAAAAATGCATTTTGTACCGGATGGTATTTTACATATAAGGTTTATCAAGGATAACTTGAAATAAGAATAAAAATAACTTTTAAGTGTTATCACCTAGCATACTTATCAATATTCTCTTATTGTGATGGCTTATGTTGCTTCTCCAATTGGCTGGGCTATGGTGCCCAGCTGTATAATCAAACACCCATCTGGATGTTGCTATGAAGACAGTTTTTAGTTGAGATTAATATTTAAATTTAGATTTTGAGTAAAGTAGGTTACCCTCCATAATGTGAGTGCAGTTTGTGCAATCAGTTGAAGGCCTTAGGGGAAGACACTGAGGTTTCCCAAGAAAGAAGAAATCCTTCCTCAAGGCTGCAACATAGAAACCTGCTAACTTTCCAGCTACCTGCCCTTTAGAATTCAGACTACACAGTGTAACATCAGCTCTTACCCGAATTTCCAGTCAGCAAGCCTGCCTCATAGATATTAGACTTGCTGGGCTCTACAATTGTGCCTGGCAATTTTTAAAGATTGATCTTTCTCTCTGTGTGTCTCTTCTTCAAAGTCCATTCGTGATTTTGTATCTCTGGAGAACCAGATTAGAAAATTAAAGAGTTTTGGGTCAAGGTGTTTGTGGCTCTTGAACTCTTTTAATTTGGGGCGATATGTTCTTTTTCTGTCACTTGCCTCTATTACGGCATGCTTTGAAATTTTAAGAGACAAGACAAAAATTAATGAAAATTGGCAAAAATTTTAGAATAATCTAGAAATGCAAATGTTCTTCTTTGGTAGCTAACAAATCTAGTTCTACTTGTTGAATGAAATTGCCAATTCTAAGAATTAGTTGATTTAAGTTAGGGAGAAATTGGTCAAATATTTTCATGACCATGACTAGATCTCCTTCTCACTGATTCAGATGTCAACTTCTTGGCAAAGATATAAATACAAAGCCTTTGTATAGTTGTATAAGTAAAGGAAAAAATCCTCCAACTTTACTTGTTAGACTGTGGTCTACAGGCAATTTGCAGGTGGGTCCCAGGTCTCATCTGAGCCTTAATAAACCAAATATTTCAAAAGAGTCTTAGAAATTTTTGTTTGGCAAGAATCACAGGGCATACAAGTTTGAAAACCATTGATCTATCATGTAATTCTAAAAAATGTATCTGGAATTTCAATGTAAAATGTACAATGAGGAAAGGATCTCTGAATGATTTTTAAATTACTCTACAAAATTCTGGCTATAGAAAGGTTTTCACAATGACAACTTGTTCAACTTTTTAATGAAACAATATTTCTTTCTTATTGTGAATTATACCTTATGTTCTAGAAACGATCATGTGTTTTTTACCATTATTATAATACTGAAGGAAAAGTTTTCCTTTATCTAGTAACACATGCTGGCATCCTCTAAAACTTTTTACATAGGAGGTTGAAATATTTTCAGGTTTCTGTATGACCATATAGAAAAGTATCATTGATTATATCTATAAACATATATATATATAAACATATATATATGCATGCAATAATTACATTTATTTTTAAGATGATGTATATTATGAACAAATAAACAAAAATAAATTTCTGGTATCCTCAAAGCTTGGATAAACAGCATCAGTTTGAAAATGATCTCTCCCTATCTTGGAACACTTATAGCACTGTTATACCCCACACACAACTTTTCATATATCCTAATGACTTATAGTCCATCTACATATACACACTCACACATGCACACATTCTTTTTTAATATTGTAAACTTTTATGTAGTAGGTTACCAAATAATATCTGTTTATTGATACACTAATTAAATATTTAAGCAAATACAGACATTCAGAGCATATTTTATTTTCTCTGTACTATAAAAAGCACTGTTTTACTCAATTAAATCAAATTGAGATGTTCCATAATGGACCTCATATTTTAATTATCTTGGTTTCTTCAAACAGTTCTCTTACCACACACAATTGTATTCTATAAAAATGAGAAAAACTAAAATTCAAAATCTTCAACAAATTAAAGTAGTGTGTAGAGACCGTTTCCTTTTTTATTTCTGAGTTTTAACTTTTATTTTAGATACAGGGAATACATGTACAGGCCAGTCACATGTTATATTGCATGATACAGAGGTTCAGTATACAACTGAACACAGATACTGAGCATAGTACCCAAAAGTAGTTTTCAGGTTACTGCTCCTGCCCCCCCCCCTTTCTCTAATAGTTGCCAGTATCTACTGTTGCCATCTTTATGTCCCTGAGAACACCATGGTTAGTTCCCACTTACATGTTAGAACATGAGGTATTTGGTTTTCTGTTCCTGCATTAATCTACTTAGGATAATGGCCTCCAGCTGCATACACATTGCTGCAACAGAGGTGATTTTGTTCTTTGTTATGGCTGTGTAACATTCCATGTATATACGCACATTTTCTTTATCCAACCCACTGTTGATGATCACTGAGCCACTTAGGTTGAGTCTATGTCTTCACTATCATGAATAGTGCTGTGATGAACATACAAGTACATGTATCCTTTTGGTAGGACAATTTATATTATTTTGGTTATACATCCAGTAATCGTTTTGCTAGGTTCGATGGTAGTTCTGTCTTAAACTCTGTGGGAAATTTCCAAACTTCTTTCCATAGACAGTTTCCTAATAGCATAAAATACAAGTATTTTGTCTAAAATTTGGTCTTTGGAAAATACTAGTGGAAATAATAAAAAAATTAACATTACTTATTAAAAATTATTTGTTCAATTGTTAATTTTTCTGTTCATATATTAATTCAAAACACATATTTTTGGCACCAACGATACACCAGGTACTGGGAAGCTAAGGCAAGTAAGGCATAGCCCCTTGTCTAAGGATTTTTCATTTGTTATGAGAGTATTTCATAAACAAAGAAGACTATTATTCTTTAAGAATCTTATTTCAGCTGTCCTCAGGCTTACATTTCAGAAACCAAGCTTGGAAACTACAGGACATAGAGCTTCCTCATGGTGCATTACTTTAGGTGGCCTTGCTGTCATATAAAAATGAGAAGACAAAAAGAAAGGGGAAGCCCATTTTGTGTTAGGACTTCTACTGCTGCATACTCCAATCCCCTCCAACGTTGCCCTTGGGGAAAAAAATCTAGACTACTTTTTAAGAGCAAATGTTTTAGCAGAGATACAACTAAAGATAAACTATGTAGCTCTCTGGACTAATGTACAGAATAATGAGACTACACTCCTTCAGCATTTACCTTCTCTTATTGGACATGCATAACTATTCACTAGCATTAACCATGACATCATTGCTTTACTGATATATCAAAATATTGAGAAGAAAATAGGCTTTATGGTACAATATAAAAGGATATATGTTTAAAATAAAAGTTATAAATAGGAAAAAAAAGACTGAAATTTTACTTTATTTATCTGTTAAGAGACCTAGGTTAATTGCCTGCATATTTCTAGCTGTCTAACAAATCTGTGTATATATAAAATAAAATGTATCTCTATAAATAAAGTCACCTCTTTCTTTCTGTCTCTCTCTCCACAATGGTATGAGCCTTCTCCCATGTGTTTTAGGCATAGTTATGGCATAAAGATTTCTAAGATATATAAATGATTAAATTAATATTAAAACAGAATAAATTAGCTTTTTTCATTCTAAATGTCATTCAAATATAAATAATCTACATTTTAAATAAATACAGATATACTAAGTATGTAAATATATATTTTAATATGTTTGAAGCAGGGTGAGAAATCTGGACACTTTCTATTTGGGCAATGACATTAAGATGATGCTAGAGAAGCCACTTAACTATTCTCTTCAGTGTCCTCGTCTGTAAGTTAAAGTGATTGACAGGCTTGCAGTTCTGTGAGCCTTATGACAACATTTCAGTATTTAATTCTTGTTTGGATGTTTTTTCTCTGTCTGGGGAAATAGTTCTATTTAACCAAACATCCAGGCAGCAGAAGCATACTGGAGTGGATTCTACAAAGAGGAGCCCTCATCTTCTGGAGGGAGGTACCCTGAACTTGACTTTGACAATGGCTGGGCAGAAGAATGCGTAAAGGAGTGACTTAAGTGTGAAAAGACTCCAATTCCACAGAGTTCCATCTCCTTAAAAGTTAAACGTGTATTGGATGCTGAGGCCAACAATTTCAGGTACATATTTTAAAAATCACAATAATTAGAAATAATCAAACAATATTACAAACTTTAAAAAAGATAGGGTTAATACTATGACCAAGGTATCTGTATCTAGCTAGATGACAGATATACTTACCTTTACCTCAAATGTTACATCCTGTAGCTTTGTATAAGAAACATGCTTTCTTCAAAATTAGAAAATTCCAACTCACACAGTAAGTGGCAAGAAGTGTTTGATGTGTTTGAGTTATTTCTCTTTATTGGGATCAAACAAGCCAAATATAATGGAGCAATATTTCACTGAAAAGTATTTTTAGTACATTGTGACATGTTAAGATGAATATATAGTTCAAATCTATAAGATTAAAGGTTCCAAACTGGAGTATAGCAATAAATGCATTCCTCATGCAGCATTGGGAAATGTTTGTCAAAAAAAAGGGTTTTTTTCACACTGAGGTCCATTGGGGGGAAATGGGGGAGGGATGAGGGGGTGGGGAGGTGGGAAGAGATAGCATGGGGAGAAATGACAGATACAGGCGAGGGGACGGAAGGCAGAAAACCACACTGCCATGTGTGTACCTATGCAACAATCTTGCATGTTCTTCACATGTACACCAAAACCTAAAATGCAATTATATATATATATGGTTTTTTCATTTCTCATTATATTTAATTTATTTAAATTTCTCTGATAATTTATTTGTGTTTTATTTTTCCATAATTTCCAGAACAAGCCATTTGAAAGAGTAAATTGTGTCTTATTTGGGATTATTGGAGTTTGCAGAAATATCTTCTACCTCTTCCCTTATTTCAAAATGTTTGTACTTTCTCTCTCAATAGCTAACCATACCAACTATAGTCTAGCTGCTGTTTGATCATTTAAAATCACGTGTTACATAAATCCTTTCAATCACTGACTGTGTCTCTTCAAAAGCAACTTCTCTAAGTCTCAAAGTACATCAGTGAATATTTCCAAAGAGTGTGTTAGAAAATTCCTTTCCAAAAACTGGGAAGGAGCACTATCATGTCAGACAGTGGTAGGTACTTATCAAATAGAATTGCTCTTCTTCCTTTCTAATATTTCCTACATTTTATTTGTGATAGAAATATGTTCACTATGTACAGAATCTTGAACAAATAAGGATATCCATAACATGCATTATTTGCCAATAAGAAATAAGCTGGGTGTTTCCCAGATGACATGGCTTCCCTGGTATGAAGGGACAATCTATCTGGCTTTTAGTTCCCAAATTCTTCCTGTTTGAAATAGGAACTTAATGCCTGGCACTGCAGCAGCTATCCTGTGATGCTGAAGCGAAAACGGACAGATGGCAGAGAGGGAAGAATAGGTCAATGGAAGGAGCCTGTATCTGAGATATTGTCCTTAAGCAACAGCATCTAATTTGAACTGTCTACCTTCACACTTACTGGATATGAAAAACATAAACCTCTTAACTGTTGAAAGCTCAGCTCTTTAAATTTTCTGTCACTGGAAAATAAACATAAGTCTAATTGCTAAACATGTGGATTTCCAATTCTAATTTCAAAGACAATCAGTAACCTGCCCACCACCTGAAACAAATGCCTGTGAGCCTGGCTAGCACTTTTTTGCCAGAGCAAGGAAAGATAACCAGCACAGGAACAAACTGCACTTCCACCCACCACAGGGCAAAGACACATGCCTACAGCTGGATCAATTTGAGTTCTCATGGAACCAGCCAGTCTAGGAATAAGAGCTTGATGAGAAGATTGTGAGTTTACCACAAGGGAAAGTTTGTATGGTTTAGGGCTATTGGAAGCAGCAGGTGATTTGTCAGAGGTCAGAAGGAGTGACATCCTTGCCAGGAAACTATAGTTGGAAATTGCTGGGGGAGGGGGAGCTTCTCTAAGAAACCTCCAAAGGTACAATACTTCTCAGGGATTTGACTGAGCACCCAGACATAGGTGCAATTTAAAATCAAACCAGCCACACAACTGTTTTTGTTGGTTTTGTTTTGTTTTACACAAATGCCTCAAAACCACTAGACTTAACACTGGACAACAGACACGACAGCTAGCACGTGGGTCAGGAGTTGGAGAAAGGAAGTGAGAAGCAGCTGACTCTCCACGCTTCATTTTTATGGGCTTCTCATACTAAGCTAGCCTGGAGGTAGGACTGGAGTGTAGCTTTAAAGTGGATGAGTTTTTTTTTTTTAATATTTATATTTTAGCTTCAGGGTTACATGTGCAGGTTTGTTATACAGCTAAACTCCCGTCATGGGAGGTTGTTGTACAGTTATTTCATTACCCAGGTACTAAGCCTAGTGCCCAATAGTTAATCTTTTTCTGAAGCTCTCCCTCCTCCCACACCCTTCACCCCCAAGTAGGCCCCAGTGTCTGCTGATTCCCTTTTGTGTCTGTGCGTTCTTATCATTTAGCTCCCACTTATGTGCGAGAGGTTAACTCTAATATCAAGCTGGACTGAAGTTTTTAATGACATGAGAAAAGAAGCTTCAGTTCTTACCTAAAAGTGATTAGTAAAACTATGGGATCTGCCTGAAATATTGACAGGTGAAAAAGATTTGTTAGGACAAGGAAGAAAGCAATGCAAAGAAAGTCGTTTGTGGTTTGACCCCTACCTAGCCCGGCTCATTCATTATCACAGTTATATTAGATTACAACGAATTTTTATGGTATACAATAGAAAGAAGGGAGTGATATACCTATATGAATGGTTAGATTTTTACTATATACATGCATGCTTAAAATGAAAAATATCCATAAGGTAGAGAATCTAGAACAAGTGACTGAAAGCAAAAAATCTCATACCTTTTCTTAAAATATAAACTATAAAAGCAAATCTATTTGATAAATGCAGACTTATCGACTGGTTGTAATCATCTTTATCCCTAGACAGGATAATAATTAGCAGCTATTTATCAGTTCTTCCTAGCCAATAGTAACCATATGTTAAGAATGTTATTATAATTGATATCATCTTGCTAATGCTTACATTTAAATATACACTATGAGATAAACAAAATATCAATCAGATGTGAAAAAATAGATTGCTTCTAAAAATTTAATATTCCTATGCAAGAACAGACTGAATTTATGAAACATTAAGTGGGCATTTTAGGAAAATATTTTAACATGTTATTTTCTTATTGTTTAGAAGCATTTCAAATCATATTTTACTATTCTCAGAGTAGGAACTGAATATGAGAACATGTCGGAAATGATAGAAGGTTGAAGAGAATTTTAACACATGCTGTTCTTAAAATGTTTTCTGATCAAAACTTCCCCAAACAATAGACAGTGGTATTACTATACCACCATTATACCATGGTAAAACCTTTTAAGGTTGGCTAGATTGGCCAATCCTCTCTCTTTTCCATTTTCTGTTTCTAAGTCACATAGGAAATAACCTATTAAAAGTTGAAAATTGCATGCCATTTTGTCTTTGTTGCAAGTTAATTAGGTATAATATTAATTAACACTACAATTGAATAGAAAAGGAAAACTTATTGAGGTTGGTGTATTTATTATCTTCAAAATATCAACAAATTCATAGGGACTACATGCATAGAAGTTCCCTGTTCAAATATAGATGAGGTGTCTAGAATAGAAATAGACAAGGCTACACTGAGTTTGGGTGGACTTTGAGTATCATTAACTGATCCCTTATTAAGCTGTGCCTAAATTCCCATTATTGTAAATTGGAAAATATCTTAATTATCATACAGAAGTTTTGTGAATATGGATAATGTACGTGGAGACAATTTCAAATGACCTCAAATACATACAATTATTAGTATCATAAATTAAGAAAGATATAGTTTATTGGCAGCAATAATGCATTTGAAAACATAAAATCGTCTAAATCTTTTATCTCAAATTAGTATTTTAAAATATTATTCTCTCAACCCAAGAAATATAGACAGTCAGTAGGAAATATCTGAGATTTTCTGTTTTGTTTTTGTTTTTTATATCTCCTTTGCAGTATGTTTGGGTCCACATGACTTGTTCTGGCCAAAGCAATGTGAAATGACATGATCTGAGTCCATTCTGGTTCGAGGCAGTTACAAGCCAATCTATTTCATCAGCAATCTGTCTTCCTACCAATGAGACACATGGAGGTCTTGTGTTCCAGATATTCTACTAACCAAGTGAATGAAAGAAACATTTGAAGTGTATAGAGTTTCCGTGAGTATAAATGAATCCTTTATTGTGCTTAACCCTTATATTTTATAGTTTCTTTCTAACTGCAAGATAGCTTCACCTATCTTTATCAATGCACACAAAGTCTCAAAATTATTCAGTAGCAATGCATTAAAATTGTTTACAAAATAAACAACAAAAACCTTTTAATCCCTGCATACCAAATGTTTCAACCAATGTATACCTGTCTCTGGCACCATTCTTTGACATCAACTCTACTGTATTCTTAGTCTATAAGCAAACATGCTATCTTGACTCTGAGCAGCTTTACTTTCTCCTGTCCCTAAAGTGATGTTCCTCCCATCTTCACAGACATAATCCAAGCAATTTTCAAATACAATACCATTTGCAATACATGCTAGAAAATCTCTATTAAAAATTAGCAAAAATGAAAATCTATTCATGTTTTTAAAAATCTGTTATCTCAAAAATGTTAGATTTTCAGAGAATCAAACTTTTCATAGAATCCCAATTCTTTTTTTGAAAGCTCTATTACTCTGTAATGACCAAACATGCATTTCACCCTTTAAAATAAAGATTTGTTTTTGCACAAAATGCAGATGACTATAAGCTTTCATTTGTTTGCTCAATGGAATTTCTTCAGTGGAGCCATTTAGGATAATGCATGATGAAGCAGTTTATATTCACAAAAATTCCTGCCAAAATAATAAGAGTTTGAAGTTAACACTCAATAACGTGTGTGTGTGTCTGTCTGTGTGTGTGTGTGTGTGTGTGTGTAGTGTACAGAGAAGTAGAATAGAAACCTACTAAAAGTCATAATATTTATTCTAAAATAAAATAAATCTATAAAATACTTAATGGGAACCATCAAGAAATTACATAGAGAAACAAAAAAATGGATATCCACTGCATGGAATGTTCAGAGCCAGCCCACCTCGGGAGGAACCCCAGTTCTGCCACTAATTTTTGATAACTACATTGAGCAGCTTCATCCAGGCTGCTCACTGTGTCTCATTTTACCTATCTGTAGAGTGGGGAAGATGATGGTCATGAAAATAACAAAAATAATAATAACGCCTATTTATAGTAGTGGCTTATGAGAATTAAGCATAGGAAAATATTTAAATCTCTCAGAAAATTGCCAATATGCACTGTTTACAATAGCAAAGACCTGGAACCAACCCAAATGTCCAACGACGATAGACTGGACAAGGAAAATGTGGCACATATACACCATGGAATACTATATAGCCATAAAAAATGATGAGTTTGTGTTCTTTTTAGGGACATGGATGAATCTGGAAGCCATCATTCTCAGCAAACTGACACAAGAACAGAAAATCAAACACCACATGCTCTCAGTCATAGGCAGGTGTTGAACAATGAGAACACGTGGACTCAGGGAGAGGAGCATCACACACTGGGGTCTGTTGGGGGAGCAACGGAGGGACAGCAGGAGGGTGGGGAGGTCAGGGAGGGATAACATGGGGAGAAATGCCAGATGTAGGTGACGCGGGATGGAGGCAGCAAATCACATTACCATGGGTGTACCTATGCAACAATCGTGCATGATCTGCACATGTACCCCAGAACCTAAAGTACAATTAAAAAAATAAAAGAATACAAAAAAAAATTGCCAATATGTAGCAAGCACTCAGTAAACATGAGCTTTTGCTACTGCCGCTGCTACTGCTTCTGCTACCATCATTACTTTTCAAGCTACAAATATGTTAGACCTTAGGTGTATATTTCAGGAAATATTACATAATACCTTCCTTTTTTTTCCCCCAGAGCAATTTTGGGTTCTTTCAAAAATGTGTAAACATTGTACAATATGAGTCAAGAATCTAAGCTTATTTTATAAGCAAATGAACAGTTACTATATATTCCAGAGAAAGAAAATGACATGATTTATATGGGTTGTGAATTGTAATTTATTCTTACTGGTTGCCAGTAATTTCTTAGTTTTTCCACTGTCATCTTTACCAAATTTTGAATGCTAATCTGCTATAAAGACTTTACTATGTAACTACTGTAGAAGGTGTTTATATGTTCAATATAAATTAGGAAAATATTTAATTGAAATAAAAATACAGCCATTGATTTCTATTCCTGTAATCATTTATTTTTTTGACAACTCTTATAATTTCCTGCATACATAACTTGAGGAATGAATAACTAATTGTTTAGTGGGAATGACATTTCCAATGTAGTTAATTTTTAAAGATATTATGAAAAATTCAACTTTGGTTAGAAAGTAAATTTTAAGTGTATATATGAAGGGTTTTTTAAATTGAACTTTTTATTTTGAGATAATTGGAAATTAACAAGTAGTTTTAAGAAACAATACAGAGAGGCATCTTTAACTCTTTACACAGTGTCACCCAATGGGAGCATCTTGTAAAACTATTATAGAATATAGCAACCAAGATATTGATAGTAATACAGTCAGGAGAGTATTTCCATTATAATAAGAATCTATGATGTTATCCTTTTATAGGCATGTCTAATTCCTTCCTATCCTTACCTTAATAATAAGCAAGGAATAAACTCCCCTTCCTTTCTAGAATGTTGTCATTTAGGAGTGGTACGTAGTTTGAATCATACAGTATGCAACCTTTTGTGATAGGCTTTTTTACTCAGCATAATTTTATGGCGAGCCATCCAAAGTATTTCATGTATTGTTCCTTTTTATTCCTGAATAGCATTCCATCGTCTGGATATAGCATAGCTTCTTCAACTATTCACCCCTTGAAGCACATCGAGGTTGTTTCCAGTTTGGGGCCTTACAAATAAAGCTGCTATAGGCATTTGTGTACAGGTTTTGTATTAACATTAAGTTTTTATTTCTCCAGGAAAATTTCCAGAAGTACTGTTTGCTTTTTTAAGGAAATACAAAACTGTTTTTCCAAAGTGACTATGCCATTTTACAAACTTACCAGCAAAGTATGAGAGACAAAGTACCTCCACATTTTTACCAGAATTATATGTGCTCATTGTTTTAACCATTCAGACAGATGTGAAAGAGAAAGATTTGTTAGAACCTCCCTGGGCCTCCCTCCCTCCCTCCTTTCCCTTTCCCTTCTCCAGCTCTTTCTCCCTTTCTCTCTTTCTTTGTTTCTTTATTGGTCCATTGGCATTTCTGGTTTGCTAACATCTTCAACTGAAAGTCTGGGATTTGTGAGGAATATAGAAAACTCTGTATACTGAGTCTTTAAATAGTTCTAAAACTAGCAAAGAAATATGACTTACATGTAAGTTTTAATAAAGAAACCCTCCAAATAAGTATATAAATAAATACTTTAAAAATTAAAATACTAGAAACAAAGCAAAAAGCGATTAAATCAATTGAAGAAAACATATAAATTCTATTATATATATGCATATATATATAATTTATTTTAGATGTTCAAAACTTTAAAAATATATGTAGTGGGGCTGTTATTTAGGAAACTATTGTGTGTCACTCATTTATTTTCAATAACTTTTAAGCTAGTGAAGTTTGTAAATGTTTTCACAGCTTTAAAATTTAGAGGGATTTTGATTTTCCTTTTGTGTTCATTCTTCCTCCACAGTCTATTTTTCTTACTTGAGTGAAGAGAGGGATGGAATTTTCCCTGTACCTCCAGGTATCTGTACTCTCCTGGGTTCCCTCATGAACAGGAAGGCAAGATGGTGGCCTGCACCATGTGCAGTGACAGTGAGAAAAGAGGGAGATCATGACTAAGTTTTCCATAGGGAACATAAACTATTACAACTTCAGCATAACTATATATGAAGAAATAGGCATATTTGACAGCTAATATTAAAATGGGGCTCTATTTTGACTTTGTTTTATTATTTTGTAAAATAAAGTTGATATTATAATAAATACTTAATAATTTTGACCATGAAGCTATAACTAATTAAAAGCAAAGGAAAAGATTATTTAATTATTGAGATATGCTCAGAAAAAGCATAGATTTATTCTTTTTCTTGTGAACTTTCTGAATTTACATACTTAACAGCTGCCAATTAATATTAGCATTACTTCTAAGTCTTTAATCAGATAGCAAAAAGAGAACCAGAAAGAGAAAGATTGGTTCCAAAATGTGTTTTTCTATTGTCAACATATATTGCGTTCATGAATATTATAATCCATCAATGTATAGTACTTCACAACGTGATTTAAAAATAGGACACTTATATGTGTCCTATTTCAAGTCAGGATGAGATCATACAGGAGGACCTACGAGATGCCATACCTTAGCCCTAATCTAGTATGACTGATGTGTTTCTAAAAAGGGGAAATTTGCATGCAGGGAGAAAGGCATGTGAACATGAAGGCAGAGATTAGGGAGAATGCCATGTACAAGGCAAGGAACACCTGAGACTACCAGGAGCTAGGAGAGAAGCCTGAAACAGCTCTTCTTTGAAGCCTTCAAAAGGAACCAATTGTACTGATACCTTGAAATCAGACCTCTAACCTCCAGAACCAAGAGACAACAATAATATGCACTATATTTGCAGGTACTAATATTTTGGCAACTAAGACCTAACATTTTTAAAGGTCATTTTAGACACTGTTTAGGGTTTGAAGAAAATAAAAGGGCTAAAAGTTTGCTGTCATAGGAAAATAGCTGCAGTAAGGCCGGGGACAGTGGCTCATGCCTGTAATTCTATCACTTAGGGAGGCTGGGGCAGGTGGATCACTTGAGGTCGAGAGTTCGAAACTACCCTGGTCAACATGGTGAAACCCCATCTCTACTAAAAATACACAAATTAGCTGGGCATTGTGGTGGGTGCCTGTAATCCCAGCTACTAGGGAGGCTGAGCTAGGAGAATTGCTTGAACCCAGGAGATGGAGGTTGCAGTGAGCTGAGATCATGCCATTACACTCCAACCTAGGCAACAGAGCAAAAATTCCAACTCAGAAAAAGAAAGAAAAATAGCTGCAGTAAGGTCATTTAATAGAGGCTTCAGGAAGGGTCTTTGAGGAAAGAACCACTTGAGTTTAGCTCTCAGACAAGAGAGACCAACAAAATAACATTCCAGGCAGAAGAAATAATAAATAAAAACGCCATGTTAGGAAGACAAGCTTGGCATTCTCAAAGTAAAGAAGAAACAGGAGAGGCCATATAGTAAACATGAAGAAGTGAGTAGTCCATATGTAAGAGAGAGAGGAGTTTTATTTATTTTGTTTTGTTCTAAGTGGAAACTAAAATTTTATATAGAGTTTGTATCTGATTTACTCCTCAAAATTTTGTTTAGGATAACATTGGAAGAATTCACTCAGGATAACAAGTATACACATGAAAACAATGCAGAAAATTCCTGATTATTAATAAATGCTATCGTGACAGCAGCTATATTTAGAGGGTACTTCCTAGAATCCTTCTGCTCAACATTATTTCTTTTAGAATGCCTGTTCCTTTAGCCTAAATTTATCTTTCTAGAAATGCATTTATGGAAACATCCTACATATCCTAAAAGAATGGAAGGTTCATTTTACCATTTAGGTCATTTGTGCCCTAAACGGACTATAATATAGTCAATAAAAAGGTGTATAAAATTGCTATGTGAAAACAACTAGAATAACTTAAAATAGAATATTAAGTGATGAACAAGAATGCATGTTTCCACTTTTCATAATTTCAACAATAAATATATGAATGCATTTGGACAACAGTTGAATGGCCTAGCAAATATGAAAAAAAAAAGTTAAAGAGTTGTGTATTTTTATCATGACTTTCCTCTTACAATTAAAATGTACCTTAAGGTAAATATATTTCTTTGGATTGAGTCAATACATTACTTACAATTTAAAAATCCTCTGTTCAAATACTACACCAATCAAACATTGAGGCATGAACGTGTTTTGGGTTTGGGTGTTGACAGTTGGTCATCCCTAACTTCTTAGGAGGTTAACAAACCACGACTCAGCACAAAACAGTAGGATGTGGGGATTTCTGGCTAAGGACAGCTGGAGCTGTCCTTAGCCAGAAATCAGAACTCTGAAATGACAACCCAGCCATTTCACATCTTGGCATCTCTCCTGGTTCCTTGGATCAGAAGGAAGGGTAGAGTTATACAATGAATGGGAGAAGAAAATTTCAAATTCTTAATTCACAAAACATTTAACACTCATGGCAATGTTTATTTAGTCTATGAAGATCTCCAAATGTTAAAAAAAAAAAAAAAAGAAAAAGAAAGAAAGAAAAAGAAAAAAAAAAAAAAAAGAACCGGGAAAGATAATTTCTTTAAAAAGGTTAAAATTTAAATATATCAGCATTTTCAACAGAGGAGCTTATTATTCATTTACTGAAATCACTAGACTTACTTTATCATACTAAAATAGTTGCTGAAATTAACTAGCTAAGTAAATAAGTAAAAGGAGAAAGATCCTTTTATATATCTTAGAAACCAGCTTAAGTAGACTCAAAGTTATACTCAAGAAATTCAGAAACAGTCACTCTAATACTACTCTCTGCCTTTGTCACTTTTTCTGTTCCCATTTTCCCCATGTGTTATTATTGATCTATGACAGTACTTACCTATATTCTACCTATACTTCAACACTCAGTTTAAATTCTGAGGCTAACAGAATTTGGGATTCCAACAGATGTTATTTCCAAGTTTTTTTTTTGTCTGTTAATGTGATTTCAAGAAAGTTAAATTACCTCTATTTGTTTCCTCACGTGAAATGGGCAATATTATGTTTTCCATATAAATACTATCAGGAAAAAGGGAAATAACGCACCCTTATGAGGTACCCAATAAATATTAATCTCTTCCCCATTTATGTTACTCAGTGTAATCTTATCCAGTTGGAAATAATGTAATTAGGAAGAATTGCAGCTCTGGAGTAGAGTTTCAACAGAGTTTAACCACTCATCAGATGTGATACCTTTGCTTAACCTGACTGGGTCCCGTGTTAGGCATAATAATGGTCCTCCAAAGAAGTCTATGTACTGATCCCTGGAAGCTTTGAATTTATATTAGAGGACAAAAGAAAATTAAGGTTGATAATGAATTAATGGTTGCATAGATGAAAGTGACATGGGGAGATTATCCTGCATTATTCACATAGGCCCAAGTTGTCACAAGTGTCCTTGAAAGTGGAAGAAGAGATAGGAGAGTGGGACTGAGAGATGAAACATGAGAAGAATTTGACTTGCTTTTTCATAATTTGAAGGTGGAGGAAGTGCTCATGAGCCAAGGGATGTGACAGTCTCTAGAAGATTGAAATGGGTTTCAGATGACACCTAGAAAGAAAACTAGAATCTCAATCTGATGATCTCAAGGAACTAGATTCTGCCAAAAATATGAATGAACAAGGAAACAGATCCAGCCCCTAGAATGTCCAGAAAGAAATGCAGTTCTGCCAACAAGTCGATATTAAACTTGGAATTACGACCTATAGAACTATAAGAATGTTTTCTTCTAAGCCAAAAATTTAGAGCAAATTCTTGAAGGAACAATAGAAAAAACTAATGGAGTTTCTTTTGTAAGAATTTTTAAATAGGGACAATTATCCTTAACACGTTATTATTTTGAAAATTTAATTTATCAGGCTCACACAAAAACCTGGCACATATTAGCATTCCATAATAAATGCTCTTTTTACATATTTTCTTTTTTTTTTTTTAATTCCACTCTGGATTCCTATAATTGTCATCTGTAGATTTTATCTGGAAACTAAATACTGATGTATATTGTCTGTAGATGAATGAAACTAATTATGTACATGTGATATCTCTTCCAGTAGCAAATTCTATTATAATTTAAGCTCCACAATTTACTGGTTGTAATCCTTAGGTGAGTTGCATAACTTCTCTGTGCATGCCTTCTATCTGTAAATGAAAATATTAAGGGTAATAACTCTTTTATCTAGCTGTGGTACTATTCGAAGGACAGCTACTTATATAGCATTTAGACCAGCATCTGCGACATCGTGTTTGCTCATTAAAATCAGCTACGTTTATTTTTTCATAGACTTATATCCTTCAACTGATTACATGATATGTTGTTGATGTTCTAATAGTATCTTGGAGTAGTTCTTATCTCACTTAGAACCTGGAAAAATGCCAAAATGAAAGTAGATACTTGATAAATATTCATTGACTCAATTTTATGTTCTTTAACCTAGTCATGTACCATTAGCACTTAGACCAATTCTATCTCCATTCCTTGAAGGATAAAAGGAACTTCCAGTGAGAGGAGAGAAGGAGGGAACATGTTCAGAGAACCAGCAGCTTAGACAGTTAATTGCAGAAAAACTCTCTTCCCGATTCTACTGTGTCAGAAAGAGAAAGTTTTGATGTAATCAAAATTCACTCCACCTATGTTGAACCTATCTGAAGAGCTATGTGCTATATTTTCATGCTCAGATGTACAATGAGAAATGAGGACTAAATGGTTTCAAGTTATTTTCCCAAATTCTAAAAATCTTAAGTCATTATTCTTTATAGCATAAAACGTCAATATTTTAAGTACTATTTAAACTTAGAATTAAGCATTTTTCCATTGGACTTAGCACTCAAAAGGCTGACTCAATGACTGAAGATGGAATGTACAAAACAAGCCTGTTTCACTGAGCCAGTCAAAAACACAGTTTGTGGAAGCAGGTGGAATGGGAAACTCTAACTATAATTATGTTAGATTACTTGAAGCTAGGGACCATATTTTACTCATTTTGTGCTTAGAAGTGTGTGTTAAAAATGAAAGAAATTCCAATACTTGTTTAATTTAATTGCATGAATTTAACTGCTGCTTAGCAGAGTACATAGGAGCAGAAAAAGATATATGATATTTCAACTAGGGAATCAGGATATGAGCAGAAAAAGAAACACAACATCCATATTTTAAAGAGGATAAGAGCTCAAATCATCAACACATATATTTTTTTTAATTAAAACCAGGATGTGACCAACTAGTGAGACTAATTTCTTAAAATGACTTATTTCAGTACATTTTAATATTTTATGTGTTTCAGTTAATGTATGTTACATAATGATCTCATTAAAATTCTGACTTAAAAAATAGAATATAAACTGTTGACATTACTTTCATAATTTGAATTCTATGAACATTTCTACAGTGAATAATTTTTCTCTGAGAAACATGTTCAAAGAAAATAGCATCTGGTTCCACGTATCTCATATTGTTCCAGAGCTCTATGACATATGGATTGTGGTTAGGAGAGCTGGCTTTGAGACCAGATCACCTCATTTTAGATCCCAACTCTAGCAATAGGTGATCCTGGTCAAGCTATTTGTGAAATGTCATTTACGTTTTTAGGAGGGGGAATAAATGGCATTAAAGACCTTATCACTATATCTGCCACATAACAAGTGTTCAATAGACATTAGATATTTGGATTACTATATTTTAAAAAGTAATATTTACTTGTGACTTTGCTCAAAGCATCTTGGAACTTTTCATACCCTCTTCATTATCTTTATAGAATTTAATATAACCAACCAAGAAAAAATAAAATGCATGTATATTTTCTTCTTCTGTTGTTTTAATGTATGGGTAGAAATCTTAACCAGCTCTAAATTAAAGGTGACAAAAGTCATACAGTCATTTTGAAATTAAACACAAAAATATTCAAAAATGACTATTACGTGTATATCACTTGAATCGCAAAAGTTATGTTTTCATTTTCATTCTTAGTTAGTTTAAGCTTCAAAAATGCAAATAATCCTAATGAAGGGCTTTGAGGAAAAATGAACATCACCCCACATCTTGGACAGTGTGTAAGCCTTGCAGCATTAGGCTCTAGGGCCTAAGCTTGGACAAGAAACTGATTCTGGCAACTGAGCAAACATATGTCCTTCTCAGATTTTAGGCCTTATCTCTGAATATCTTATAACCACACATCTTCTGATGTTTTTGACAAGCATCCACCTGCCTTTCAAATGTCCTAATAATACTATGGTTGCATCCAAATCTCATGAAGCATCCTATTAGTGAAATGTTTGTAAGGCATAAAAGGAATGCTGGCAGTGTATAAAGTAATAAATGCCTTTTCTATTGTTGGTAATTTTCACATTGCTGTTTTCATCAATTACTCGCAATAAGAGGCTTGCAGGATGGCAAAACTCACATGCAAGGTCTTTCAAAATCTGTCCTGTAAGTGAATTAATATTCTTCATTTTATGCTAATTGGTGACCACATGCAGTGAATCACAAAAACGTTAGTGTCCTTTCAACCTGAGAATCCTTTGTCTGCTTAACAAGCAGCAGGTTGAAGGCTGTGAAAGCAAATCAGAAATAATATGTCAATTATATCTTATCAGCACAACTATTTGCCTGGCTTTTTTTCTGCAGATAAACCAAAACATATTTACCCGTCTTTGGAACTGAGAAGGAGAGAATAAGTTATTTTCTCAATACCCTGATAGAGAGACAAGGACATATGTTGCTGCTATGATTTGCACACACACACAAAAAGAATTGAATTAAAGTGTAAGTATCTGATAAACACAACAACAAAACTAGAGCACACTGACTTATTATTTCGTGCTGCTTGAGAGAAAAATTCTGGAATTACTGTTGACATGTACATGTTTAGGGGAGTGAGGTAGTAATTCTTTAGCCTTATTTATAAAGAGAACTATTTTAATGTTCATTAGATACTAAAATATATAAAAATAAACCCCAGAAATATGTTTGTATATATGTGTGTTTATATATACACACATATATATGAACACAAATATATATATTTATATAGTACTATGAATTCCTAATGAGAGTAACAATGATCAGTATATATATACAACAATGATCACATATAGAGACATATGTGTGTGTATACACACACACACACATATATGGTCAATGTTATAGTACTATCTTTAGTAGTCAAAGAACTTGAAGCAGGTATGATATATATATAGGAGGAAGAGCTGAGAGTAATGTAAAAGGTTTGGAGAGGGCATCAGTTCTTAAACTAATTTCTCAGAATTATTCTGATGTATAACTGATGAAGAATCCTATTACACTAACTTAAAAAAATCGTTTGGCTCCCAGAGATGTGGATGTATAAATTGAACTCATATGGAGTTTTTCATAACACACTTTCCAAAGCTTCATCTCATGACATGTGACTGGAAAAATCCAGTGAACACAATGTAGGAGATCACAGCAATCACTGAACCATAGACTCATGTTGTCATAAAAGCTCTTTGTAACACACCAAACAAACTTCCAGAGAAATACACTTGAACTGTTGGTCTCTAAAAATATATAAATAAAATACTTATTCTACTTATTGAAGTACAAATCTATAACAGACATATAATGCTTTCTTTCTGAAGCCAAATACTGTGTATCTATGTGCTGTTTATACCACAAAGATACTTAAAAATCTAATGATTCCAGAATAGTTAAATCGCAATATTTTGAGTTACTGTCATTATTGAACTTTGGTTGATTTTAATAATGCTTAAGGCATTGTGTTACTATTTCACAAAGAATAGAACAGGGTCTCTGTAATCAAAGGGATAGTGGTTAAGACTGGTTATAAACATAAAAAAAGATGAACATGAAAAATAATTAGAATATTACTGCTAAAATAAATAGTATTCCTACATATGAGGACCTCAGCTCTCTTAAAGAAAATGTAGAGTTTATAAATGCTTCAAGGAAAATTTCAATCCACTAACTGGATTGATTATTATTATTATTTATTAATTTTTTGGAGATGGAATCTCACTCTATTGCTCAGGCTGGAGTGCAATAGCATAATCTCAACTCGCTACAACCTCCACCTCCCAAGTTCAAATGATTCTCCTGCCTCAGCCTCCTGAGTAGCTGGGATTAGAGGTGCATGCCACCACACCCAGGCAATTTTTGTATTTTTTAGTAGAGATGTGATTTTACCATGTTGGCCAGGCTAGTCTCAAACTCCTGACCTCAGGTGATTCATCCACCTTGGCCTCCCAAAAAGCTGGGATTACAGGTGTAAGCCACTGTACCTGGCCCAGATTTATTTTAAAATAAATTCAGTCTATGCTCATAGGCAGAAATTTTTGTGATGATTATATCCTACACTTGAATATATGGTTTGTTCAGTCTAATCACACCCCTGACTTTATACTCTACTTCGTTTGATTGCTTAAAAAAATAAGACCTCAGGTTTTTTCCAACCTCTGAGGTTAGCAAAAGAAACAATGGCATGACAAATTGGGCTGCTGCCTTTCTAAATGAAATTTAAAACCTGAAATTCTACCCAGATTTATAATCAGGAATTCACTCTTTGGTCTGTTTTGAACTTCATAACTTACTTTAAAATATAAGTTTTAACTACTCTTTCCTCTATATGTCTTATAAATAATTACCTTTGTCCAAAAGCAATAAATTCTGATATGACCGTAGGCTGAAGTTATAAGGAAATATGAAGGTACTGTACTGTCACAGAACAGCAAGAGGCTAACCAAGAAGAATTTACATGAGGGATGTGAGTGAAAATGCCAACATTATGCAGAATTGTTACTATTCCATTATGTCCTTATTTAAAGAAAAAATATTAGACAATTAAATATATATATTTAAGGTATACATGTTATTTTATATCCTTATACATGGTGAAATAAATCACTACAATAAATGGAAATCCCTCATCTCCAAACACACACACACACACACACACACACACACACACACACACACAAAATAACTAGGCATAGTAGCATGCACCAGTAAACCCAGTTACTCAGGAGGTGAGAGGCAGGAGAATCACTTGAGTCCAGGAGGCCTAGGTTGTGGTGAGCCAAGACATGCTACTGCACTCCAGCCTGGGCAACAGAGCTATCTCAAAATAAATAAATAAACCAATATATACTCAAAGGATTATAAATCATTCTATTATAAAGACACATACACACGTATGTTTAAAGCAGCACTGTTTACAATAGCAAAGACCTGGAACCAACCCAAATGCCCATCGACAATAGACTGTACGAGGAAAATGTGGCACATATATACCATGGAATACTACGCAGCCATAAAAAGACAATGAGTTTGTGTCCTTTGTAGGGACATGAATGAATCTGGAAACCATCATTCTCAGCAAACTGACACAAGAACTGAAAACCAAATACCGCATGTTCTCACTCATAGTGGGTGTTGAACAATGAGAACATATGGACACAGAGAGAGGAGCATCAGTCACTGGGGTCTGTTGACGGGGGGCAAGGGAAGGACAGCGGGGGTGTGGGGAGGTCAGGGAGGGATAACATGGGGAGAAATGCCAGATGTAGGTGACAGGGGGATCGAGGCAGCAAGCCACATTGCCATTTGTGTACCTATGCAACAATCCTGCATGATCTCCACATGTACCCCAGAACCTAAATTACAACTAAAAAAAAAAAAAGAAAAAGAAAAATAAATAAACCAATAAATAAATAAATAGAGTTCTAAAACTTAGTCATCTTGAATAACTAAAATTTTATATCCTTTGACCAATATCTACCCATTTTTCTTACCCCTCCATCCACAGGTAAATACCCTTCTACTCTGTTTTATAACAGTATAGATCCCACATATAAGCGAGATCATGCAGTATTAGTCTTTCTGCATCTGAATTATTTCTCTTAGTAGAATGTCCTCCAGGTTCATGTGTTATCACAAATGGCAGCACTTGCTTCTGTTTTAAAGTTGAATGATATTCCATTTTGTGTACACACACACACACACACACACACACACACACACACACGTTTGTCCATTCATTCAACAGAGTTTTAGTATATTTTAGTATGTTTCCATATCTGTCTATTGTGAAAAATGGTGAAATGAAATGGGAGTGCAGATATCTCATCAAGATCCTGATTTTACTTCCTTTAGATATTTACCCAGAAATGGGATTGCTGGATTTCATTTTAGTAGTTTCATTTTATTCCACAAAGAAATTAAACTAACAATAAATAGAAAGTCCATGTCTTGATATAGATTATTCCTCCAGTTACTTATCAAACAGCATATACAAGTATACTATGATATTTTGGAAGCACTAACTAAGTTTATGTATTTTTTTAGCTATAATGGTTTGTCAAAGGTCAAATCTATCCTTAAATTCAACTCCAGCAAAAATTTTAAAAAATGTTTGTTTTTGACAGTTTTATTAATCACAATGTGTTGATATATATCTTTGAGACTTGTTTCAGCCTGCATTCCAGGTTTTAAAATTAGGGAAATGGAAGATTATGTTTCTAAACATGCTGATGATATAAAGTTTTATATTTTAGTTATAGTGGACCCACTATGGTTGGTGATATAAACATATTAATTTGTTACATAAACAAATATTTACTATCTCCCCCGAATCAGAGCAAAATTATCTGTACTTCAGTTTATATCTAATAATGTCTATTCTGAATTGCATATTACTGCTATCAGTTTATCAGTAGTCTCTCAAATTGGTATCTTTCAAGGTGCCTGGAAAAGTTAATAATTTTTCGTGTGTTGTTTAGTCTGTTATTATCCTAGGACTTCCTAATGATAACAGTAATGATTAAATTAATTTGAGGCTAATGGAATATCAGCAGATCTAATCTACTAAAAGTTCTTACACCTAAAGAAAATCATACACTTAGTACACTTAAATTGGGACACAATGTATAATAATAAGAGCACCACCAACAAAAATAGCTCTCTCAATGGTCCAAGGCCTAAGTTGTTTGCTATTTTGACTCATTTATTCTTTAAAACAACCCATGAGGTAGTTGTGATCCTTGTTCTGCATTTTAAAGATGGTGGAACTGAGACCTACATATATTTAATTACTTGTCTGAGTTTGCATAGATAGTAAATGTCAAAGCTCACATTCATTTCAAACCCAAGCAATCTGGCTGCACAGCCATGGTCTTAATCTACTGCCCTATGGAACTAGTGAGTACCCAGTTTGAAGCCAAGAACAACTGTCACTGAAAGAAAGATCACGCAATCTGTATGTGTTTATATAGTCACGTTTCTAGCCCTCAGGTTTCCTTGGGATGAAAAAAGAAGTTCCATGTGGATTCATTTTTCTCTTCTTTAGTGTCTCTGGATTTATGTATGTAATAGTTCCTCTGCACTTCAGCTTCAGAATCCTGTAGGACTGAGTCATCCATTTATAGAACTCATTTCTTTTGTAACTTCTCAAAATATTTAAAAATGTGCAGATGAGGGAGTCTGATGTGTCTCACAATGGTATAATGTGATAGTGGTATCTTTTATGACCTCTTCTGGTTGTCTCTGCTCTTGCATTTCATAACTGGCCTTCAACTTCAGAGACCTAATTTATTTAAAGGAATTTCTTTTCAGGTGTTAAAACCCTTTTATTAACAGATGGAATGGCATCACTTGATTTTAATTTTTATCCAATAAAAGAAAAACCGAAGTTTGAAAGATATTGCATATTCAATGCTGCCTATTTTAACAAACTATCATACAATTCTTTGAAAAGGTCTGACTATAGTCTAGTACAAACACAATTAAATTTCAAGACAGACTTATTTTGCAACTCTGTACCGCAAACTTTACTTCAGGGTGCCTAGCTGAGATAAGGGCAAGGATAAAAAGAATGTGATTAAGAAAGCAGAAGAGAAAACCCGGAAACTAGGCATGAGTCATTTATATTCTTAACCTTCAAACCATGTATTTTCATTTCCAAACCACATTACTTATAATAAATATTTTATATAACATTAGGAATAATAATATAAATAATTTAAAAAGCAAATAACAAACAAATTTTTTTCCAAAAATATATTTAAATTCTGTATTGAATATATATGGGCATTGGAGTCTTCTCTCTTCCATATATCCTAATTCTGGAACATGTCTTCCCAACATAAATATACTAATGTAATGAATTATTAATTACTCTAACATATTTTGCCAGTTTGCCTCCTTAATATCATAAAATATTTTTAAATCTGAAGAGACAGCTACATTGAAAACATACTATTTTCAAATTTTGGAATAAAAATCACAAATACTACCTACAGACCCAGAAGTTACTATGACTCCTTTTCTTCAGGAAATGGGGGGACGAGCACTGAAAACAGATAAGGTAGGAATTTTGAAAGACCTGTGAAGTTCTCCTTACCTTCTAAATCCCTTGGACAGGTTACATACAAACTATACCACTTATATGGCAGTAAACTATGGCCACATTTTGAAAGCTACTTGATTAGCTATTTAAAATGTATAACTATTAAAATGTTCAGTGAAATAGGAATGTGTTATTTGCTAGGTTGTTAATGCCCAATGTCTCATACTCTGTAACTGACAAGCCAACTGTAAAGATTTGTTGATTGGTCAGAAGTATGATTTTGAGAACATTCTTGCAAGAAACATCAGGCTTTTAAGTTACAGGAATCAAGTTGGTGGTTATTTTTTAAATTCATGTATGTATGCTTTTAATATGTAGCCCTGAAGTTATATTATTAGAATGTACTTTTCAAGATGATTCAAAGATGAAAATGGATGGTTCTTGCTCTTAAAGGTATGCAGCCACCTACACAGTAGGTGCTGTAATAACATCAACATAAAGATTTGAGCAGGAAGTAACTAACTCTGGCTTGGAAAATACAAGAAAAGCTTTTTGGAAGAAATAGTGTTTGAATGAAGACATTGGCTGTGCTCAGGACAACCCTCCATTACAGAAAATTCTTAATTTTTCAGTCTCCTCAGGCTGCCAGTACTTCTTAAACACAATCTTGTCTTCATTCTGCTGTCTTTCCTAATACTACTAAAACCTCTTCACTTTTACTGATAAAGTTTTAATAACTCTACATAAAGGATCAGTAAACTCTTTCTTATAAAGGGTCCAGAAAAATATTTTAGTCTTTCTGGGTCACATGGTCTCTGCTGCAACTACTTAGCTCTGCTGTTGTACAGAGAGAGCAACCAGACAAAATGAAAAGAAAGCAGTTGTTGCTTCGCTCCAAGCAAAAGTAGTTTATTAAAACAGGCAGCAGCAAGATTTGGCCTCAGGCTACTGTTTGCCAGTCTTTGGTCTATATTATCCACCTCAAATGTCCTGGCGTATTTCTTTTATGCTTCCACAGTATCACATCCCCTTATCTCATCTATACAATATAGTGAGTAACATGATAGTTACCCTGCAGTGTAAAGATTATACTGTCACATAAACAGTAATTTATAACATACTCACCTTAGTACATGGTTGATATGGTTTGGCTCTGTGTCCCCACCCAAATCTCATCTCAAACTATAATTCCCACATGTCAAGAGAATGACCCAGTGGGAGGTGACTGGATCATGGAATTGGTTTCCCCCCATGCTGTTCTCATGACAGTGAGGGAGTTCTCATGAGATCTAGTGGTTTTATAAATGGCAGTTTCCCCTGTGTGCTGTCTCTCTCTCTCCTCTCCTGCCACCTTGTGAAAAAGGTTCCAGCTTCCCCTTATCTTTTCACCAATCATTGTAAGTTTCTTGAGGCCTCCCCAGCCAAGTGAAACTGTGAGTCAATTAAATCTTTTTTAATTAATTACCTGTTCTCTGGCAATATCCTTATAGCAGTGTGAAAAGGAATTAACACAATGGTAAATATATAAAGATCAGGGATCACATTTATAAATGCTTAATATGTCTTGAATAAATGAACAAATAAATGTACAGATGAACAAATTCAAAATAGAAGAAAATAGAACCAAGGACAATGTGATGCAGCATGAAGACGTTACTCAATTATTCTAGGCCCTATAATTAATGCAAAAACAAAACAAAAAACTAAAAGCAAACACAATGTTTATAAAAATGTGTGATCTGTGATATAAAAAATACTCACTTTTTAGTTTCATTGATAAGAAGAAGTTAAAAATAAGGAAGGTAACTAGCAGTAAATATCTTTGTTTTTGAATGTGTTACATACTTTTAAATACTCCAAAGTGATCCATAAGATAACTACTGATTTGTAGGTGAAGTTACATGAATACATTTACGTATTTTTTTAGAAATAAATATAAATGGTTAACTTCAAAGTATAACCTAGAATAACATATAGTTATCTGTTTTTATGTTAGCTTAACATTTTTTTAAAACAATTAAGAATCTCTTTGTCTTGCTTATTTTTCTAAACCTGAAATCACTATTATTTCAGAGATCCAAGTTTTACATTGGTGTTTTCAATATTGCAAACACCAATGTAATACATTAATACAAATTTGTTTAAGAAAACTATTTCTTTTCTTTTAATTTAAAAAAAAGAGTAAAAATGTGTGGGAAATTACTAATGTTCAAAAGAATTAAAACAGCTCATTTTTAGGACTAAAGTTACAAGAAAAAAGACAGACTAATTGTATAGAAATACCTCTATGAAGTATATTATGTTCTATGCCTGTATATAATTTAGTTCCTGATACTACAGCTTTAAATATGCAAAATTGGTTTGACCATAAAATGTGTAGTTTATACTAAACCTATATTGTGCTATTCTATTCATTCCACAAATTTTAGTATTCGATATGGTTTGGATGTATGTTTTCACTCAAATTTCATGTTTAATTGTAATCCACAATGTTGGAGGTGGGACCCGGTGGGAGGTGATTGGATCATGGGGATAGATTTCTCATTAACGGTTTAGTACCATCAGCTTTGTACTGTCCTTGAAATAGTGAGTTTTCACGAGATCTGATCATTTAAAAGAATATAGCGCCCCTCCCACTACTCCCGCTTTTGCCATGTGAACTGCCTGCTTTCACTTTGCCTTCCACCAGCAATAAAGCTCCCTGAGGCCTTCCCAGAAGCAGATGCCACCATGCTTCCTGTATAGCCTGCAGAACAGTGAGCCAATTAAACACCTTTTCTTATAAATTACCCAGTCTCAGGTATTTCTTTTTAGCAATGCAAGAACAGAATCATACAGTATTCCATAAATTATGCATAATGCTAAAACAAGCATTTCTCTCTTTAGAATGTACAACATATATTTATTGTTTCAGAAAGGTCCATTTTAGAGGTATGTAACTCACATATTAAATTCAGATAAAATATTATATAATGGAAGCTCCAGACATTAAAATCACATTTAAAATAGCTTTCTTATTGACCTCTGTTCACTTTATCACTGTATCTATAGATTCCTCCATTTATAAGAGAAAATACATTAAATCATAAAAAAAGTATATACTGAGCTCCCACTACTTGGTAACTGCTTACCCCAGCCCTAGAAAAAATGTGATAAGGAAAAACATTGGAGAGAAAGAGAGGGATAGAAACACAGATCTGTCATCTTGCCTTAAACACCTGGGAGTCCCAACAAAATACGTAAAATATCATCTTTCTGGAAAAATGACAACAAAAAACAGTGATGTCAGAGATAAAAACAACTAAGGTGAGCTCACTGCATGGAGGAAATTTCCAAACTGCTGCCTAGATTTGGGAGACCTGAACAAAGCTCATTCTTCTTGCTGAGTTAGGAGACATGTTTCAGAGGTCAGGGAGGCTAAAGTAGCTAGAATTTTGAGCAGAATAGCAGATAGAGGGGAGGTAAACAGAAATAGCTTCCAACACCTGCAGAGTGGTTGCTTAAATATTTTCTGCACTATTATGTGCATGTGTTAGAGAAAACTACTTAGACCAGAGAAGAAAAATAGCACAAGAATGAAATGGGAGGAATAATTCTCAGTGATCAACCTAAATGAGGAATAGTTTGTATTCCCACCAGAAAGAATAAATACCTCCTAACATGTGGGATAATGTTGAACCTAGACTACAGGGTTTTCCAGCTCTACACTCAAAAATATTATGCCTGCAATGCCAACACTTTGGGAGGCCAATGCAAGAGGATCTCTTAAGGTCAGGAGTTTAAGACCAGCCTGAACTGCATAGAGAGATCTCACTTCTACAAAAATGAAATATATATATGTGTGTGTGTGTGTGTGTGTGTGTGTGTGTGTGTGTGTGCGTGTGTGTGTACCTGTGAGAATGCGTTTCTGTGAAGATACATATATATATATATATATATATATATATATATATATATATATGTATGTATCTAGCCTGATGCTGTAGTTCTACCTACTTGGGAAGCTGAGAAAGGAGAATTACTTGAGCCCAAGACCTCGAGGTTGTGATGAGGTATGATTGTGCTACTGTGCTTCAGCCTGGAGAAAGAGTGAGACTCCATCTCTACTAGAGTAAGCTTCAAAATTAATCACGATGATTTAACTTCCTCACAGGAAAATAATCCAACATTATTAAAAGAAACTCTGCAAAACTTATTGCACAATAATATAAATCAGGATGTGTAGCATTAAAAAATACAGTATATGCAAACAAATGAAAAGCATGAACCTTAAGAAGGGTAAAAATCAACTAATAAAAACACATAATCATATCAGTAGATGCAGAAGTGTATCTGATAAAATCCAACACCTGTTAATGAAATAAAAATGCTCTTCGAAAACAAGAAATAGAGGGTATTTCCTGAGCTTAATAATATCTATAAAAAAAACCTATAGCTAACACCATACATAATGGTGAGAAAGTACCAGCTTTACTGCTAAGATGAGCAAAAAGGCAAGGATGCCTCTTCCCATTACTCTTTTTCAACATCATACTAGATGTCCTAGTTAATGCAGTAAGACAGCAAAAAAAGAAACAAAGACATACAGATTAGAAAGAAATAAAACATTATTTGTTAACACATGACATTGTTGTCTATGTAGAAAATAAAAAGGAATTGACCCCAAAAAAACCCTATTCTGGAGAGGGGAACATCACATACTGGGGCCTTGGGGTGGGGAGCTAGAGGAGGAATAGCAGAGGGTGGGGGCTAGGGGAGGGATAGCATTAGGAGAATTACCTAACGTAGATGATGGGGAGACGGATGGAACAAACCACTACCATGGCACATGTATACCTGTGTAACAAAACTGCACGATCCACACATGTACCCCAGAACTTAAAATACAATTAATTAGTAAATAAATAACCTCTCCTAGAGCAAATAAGTGATAATAGCAAGATGATGCAACATTAAGATACAAAAGTCAAAAATTTTCTTATACTCCAGCAATGAGAAAGCAGAAATTGAGGTTGAACTGGTGGGGTGGAGATAAATAGGCAAAACACAATGGGTTTTTTTAGGATGGTGAAACTGTTTTGTATGATGTATATTTGTCATTATCAACTTAACAAAACCCATAGATCATACACCACCAAAAGGGAACCCTAATGTAAACTTTCCATATTAGTGATAATGATGTATCAATGTAAGTTAATCAGCCTTAGAAAAAATGTGCCACTTTGGGAGATGTTTACAATGGGGAAATCATGTTTGAATGGCAGGGGTATATAATATTTTCATTCCTTTCGTTAAATTTTGTTGTGAACCAAATACTGCTCTAAAAATTAAGTCTATGAGAAATGAAACAAAAATAACATATAAACAGAGCAAAAAATCTCACAGATATAATTAGTGAAAAAATACATTAAAAAGCTGTAACAAATATACTGCATGTATTCAAAAATAGAAAAAGGCATTAGCCTGGTGAAGAGAGTCGTAGACTGTATTTAAAAAGGCACAAATTAAACTCCTAAAGATGAAAATACAATATCTTAGATGAAATATATACTGGTCAGGGTTAACAACAGATTGGACCCACAGAAGAAAACATTAGTGAAATTGAAAATATGGCAACTTAATCCAAATGAAACATACAGAAGAAAAAGAGTGGGAAAAAAAAAAAAAACCAGAGAGCATCAGTGAACACTGGTACAATACTAGGAGACTTGAAATTGTCCTAGTTCAGAGTAATGAGCTAGACAAAAATATTTAATAAAAGAATGACAAAACAGGCCCACAACAACTATAAACCCAAACATCCAAGAAATTAAAGAACCAATAGGCCAAAGAAACATGCAGCACACCACACCAATATATGTCATAATTTCTGAAAACCCATGATTAAGAATCTTAAAATCAGGCTGAGGGAAGAAAAAAGACATATTATGTTCAAATGAACACAATAAAGAATTACTATAGATTTCTAATCAGGAACACTGCAAGCCAGAAGAAAGCGAAGCACCATATCTAATGCATTAAATGGGAAAAAATTACCGCCTAGACTTCTATACCCAAAGAAAATATTTTACTAAAAAATAGACATCAGACTTTTAGAAATATAATCTAAACCATCACATTATCATTTATAGGTTAATTTCCCCTGCGGTTTTTAGTCATTTCATGGATATAGAAAGATAAGATTCCACCTATATATATGATACTTTGTCTGGATTATAGTGCTCAGACTTCAAATAATATAAAGAGAAGCTGAAGTTATGATGGTCTTTGAAATGCCTCATTCATATACATAACAGAAATTACATGCACATCATGCTGAAATGAAATTAGATGTAAAATTGAGCAATGATCGAAAGTTAACCAGATCTAAAATTATTATGTCCCTGATCATTAATTCTAATATTTACCAGCTATTTTGTTAACTTTCCTTCTTGGTGACTGAATATCTTAGAGGAAGGTCCTTGAATGTTTTTGAATGTTCTTCCCTTGCAATGCAGGAAGCCTGTGGGCTTTTGGATGACCCAAGCGAAATCAACAGGCATTTCAGGGGGAAGTAGTTTAAATGGTAAATGGCACATTTATAGCTAATATTTGGTAAGTATTTTAATGTTCCATATATTTCAATATTAAGAATAATTCATAATAATGACTTTAATATTCATAGTAACAGAGAAGGAATTTGAAGCATAGAGATAAGTAAGATATCTGCCCAGAGATAGCAAAGTCTTCAATCCAGCTGTCAGTCCCAGGTAGTCTGCTTTCAGGACCCTGGTGCATAAGCTATTATGTGGTGATGCTTCCAGCATGGATGGAAAAGGTAGTAAATTTTCAGAAAAGAGCAGATCAATTTGTCTGACTAAAAAAATGTTGGAAAATACAAAGAGAAATACAGGAAAATGTAACAGGAATATAAAAGAGGGTATGGCTGTACTGCAGAAAATATTTCATTTTAGAATGTAAGATTAGACTTTGTATGAATATGAAAAGAAATAAAAGGCCTCCCATCCACCAGATGGTGATAATAGGAACAATACATATTTATTTACAGATTATATACTACTTTGTATAAGTAAAACTTTATTAAAAATACAGGTCCGGGCATAGTGGCTCATGCCTGTAATTCCAGCACTTTGGGAGGTCAAGGGAGGCAGATCACAAGGTTACAAGATTGAGATCAGCCTGGGCAACATGATGAAAGCCCACCTCCACTAAAAATACAGAGAATTAGCTGGGTGTGGTGGCACACACCTGTAATCCCAGCTACTCTGGAGGCTGAGGCAGGAGAATTGCTTGAACCCGAGGTGGAGGTTGCAGTGAGCCAAGATCAGGCCACTGCACTCCAGCCTGGGTGACAGGATAAGACTCTGTCTCAAAAATAAATAATAAATACATACACCTCCTGCCATCACACACACAAATGCACCCTGCAATTCAAAATTGTTTAAACCATGCACACACCTTAAAAGATAGAGATTTCTTTTAGCATGCATAATACTTTAAACACTCACTTTTGAAATCTAAATAGCCATTTGAACTTCAGTGATCGAATCCTAATTGACTGATTTAAAGGTAAAATAGTCTAGATTCAGGATTGCTTAACATTTTATTCATAACTGCATAGATGACATTTGCTGGGAGATGGTGAAGGTCAACACCTCTGAATCCGTGTTCTGAATTCATAATTGTTGTGGCAGCCATAGAAGAAGATGACAAAATAACCCCATTTAATTTGATAGAACCAAGTGTCAAATATTTCTATAACGTACAAAATAAGCAAGTTGTGAAAACCCATGATGATAAATGACTATATATTTGAGATTCTGACAAGAATGCATGAAGAGTGTCAAAAAATCAGAAATCTGAATGATTCAACAAGGTACTAGAGTGTAAAATATGCTTATATACTATATGAAAATCTTCAGACAGTAGCCTGATTCATAATAATAATAAATGCTTATGACTACAATCTATTTAATACCCAACATATAACAGGAGTTAACACCAAGATAGTATGACAGATGTTTAAGGTGGCGCCAACCATTTAAAGAACACTTATGTAACTATGGAAATTTCAAAACTACAAAAACATTCAGAAGCGAGATATATAAAAAAATTTAAAAATTGGAAAAATAAATAATGAAAAATTAGAATATTTATTAAATAATGGCATATATTTATCCTAGGAAATACGAAAACTACGTATGGAGTCTTTGTTACCATTAACTTGAAACACACAATGTAAATAACTTCTTCCCAAATTCATCAAGTAAATTATCTTAATCGTTAGCAAACAGTTTAAGTTAGATCTGATCAAGATTTTTATTTTCCCAGATAATAAGAGGAACTTTGATTTCTTCTACATTGAGATTAATTTTACATCAAATATACCTTATCAAAATAACACAGTACAAGTATATAACTCTTCACTTACTTTTTTTGTTGTTGTTTTATTCTTTCTTCAGTGAGGTTTATCAAAAAATATTGCCGTCATTCTTGTATAGAACCATAGCAATTTGGAGCTCAAGAAAATTAAGTTATTTTTCTCATTTGGAGATTAATTAGCTTATCTGGAACTAGAACTCATATCTTCTGATGCATAGTTAAATGTGCCATCCACTATAGATTTTCATCAATTTTAAGATGCATGTTTTTTCACATTTTAAAGTATCTAAAATCTGAGTGTATTTCATCTCACAATCCATGGTATGCCATAAGCTTATCAGTTGTGCCTTTCCTTTCTTAGCAATATATAAAAATGATTTGTGGTATACGGTCCTGGAGATTACAAAATACAACATGCCATTTTTAAAAGTATAAATTATGTGCTTTTCAGGTGATTACAATAGCCATTAAATTCCTTCAAAAGCTTTTTAAAAATGATTGTTCATTTCTAAGTAAATGAAAGTCTACACGTACTCACCCCATAATACAATTTTTACTTGGCATCTGATGGCTTCTTAAATTATGCTTTGGCCAAGTTTAATACTGTTCTGTAAACAACAGTTTTGTTCTGTTGTTCGTTCATTTTTTTGAGTATTATATAAGACAATCAAGTTTTTTAGGGAAAGTGGAACCAAGTCATGTATTGAAAAGCCATGGCAACATATTTATATACAAAATTTGATTTGTTACATCACATTTCATACAAATTATTGGAATTTCACTAATATTTTTGGCCACTCTGTTATTGACTCTGGCTAAAAGGGCTTTGGAACCTTGTAGTTAGTTGGCTGCTGCTCTTTCTTTCTTTCTTTTTCCTTTTTTTTTTTTTTTTTTTTTTTTGGAGACAGAGTCTCACTCTGTTGCCCAGTCTGCAGTGCAGAAAGGCAATCTCGGCTCACTGCAACCTCTGCCTCCCAGGTTCAAGCAATTCTCTTGTCTCATCCTTGCAAGTAGCTGGGACTACAGGCACATGCCACCATGTCCAGCTAATTATTGCATTTTTGAGAGAGACAGAGTTTCACCATATTGGACAGGCTGGTCTGGAACTCCTGACTTCGTGATCCACCCATATCGGCCTCACAAAGTGCTAGGATTATAGGCGTCAATAATTGTGCCCGGCAGGCTGGTGCTCTTAAAGCTGCTGGAGTTTTACAAACTAATTGTCTCAGAGTATTCATAATGCAAACATGTTATAGCAGATTAAGAATATCTATAAAACATACAAGCAAATAAGAGTGTAAAAATAAAAATACTTTTTAAAATTTCCTGTAAACAATGCATCTAGATTGAAATATTTTTTGAAATCTCTTTTTTTGTTGTTGTTTCTTTTGTAAAACAGTTTAACAGGAATCACATGATATATAAAATTACTACAGACAAGTCTTTACTTTAAAAAGCAAAAAAAAAAAAAAAAAAAAAATCTACAATGCTTCATACCCTGTTGGCAACAGGCCCTTGTCATTTCAAGAAACAACACAGCCTTCACTGAAACACACGTGTGGAAGAGGGGAGGTCTGTTATCTGTGCAGGTTGTAATTCCTGGTCATCTGTTTAAACATGCAGTGGCATTTCCAATGTAATTAAATTTCCAATTGTACAACCAAACTTTGTCTATGTATTGGCATGTATAATAAATTATGAATTATAGTTATTAAAAACCATTAATTTGAAATATGTAGAGCAAGTCTTCAGCCTCTTGACTGTATCAAAAGATTCATTCTTTTAGAAATTATTTAAACCACATTAATTAAACCTAAGTTTAAATATATTAAAATCGATACTGATAAAGAAGGAAAATTGAATCTTCAAGTTATGTTTTGCTTATATTTCAAGATGGAGCAGTTATTTGTACCTAGAACAATTAAAATAATAAAGGTATATGAATAAAACCAAGTTTATAATTATTACATGGTATTTTGGGTGGATATTTCCAATTACAGAGTAAGAAATATTTTTTTTAAATTCCTTCATTATTATTTAGAATTAGACAAAGATAGAAGTTTGCTTGAATTATTAAGATACATTTAAAATATATCTAAAAAATGAAATGATAGTTAATGTTTCTAAATTAATAACATTTAAACTTTTCAGTCCCATTGTTTATGAAATTGGAGGAGCCCTTTTATATGACAATCTGAATTTACAACATACTTTGTTTAATTTATGTGTGTAACTAATATGATTATTCATTGAAGTGCTTTAGTAAAGCCATACCCATTTTTAAGGGCTAACTTTGTCTGCAGGGCTGTGGTGTTATTCTAATTAATTCCTTCATATGAGTTAATAAATATTTTGAGTATTATTCATTTCCATATCTAAATTAACACCAATATTGATGTCTCTTACATATAAAGCAGTTTTTATGCAAATTAAAATGAATGATTTATTTTACAGGAAATTCTATTTAAATATTACGGATGATCAGACAGCCGTTAAAAAAAAAAAAAAAAAAAAAAAACTAACCAAGTTAACAATGCTGTAAATGAATGTTCATTAAACCATGAAAAAAGTTTCACTGAAGTAAAGAACATTCATCTAGTTTACCACCCAAAACAAGTATACTAAAATTCATCACAGCAAACCTTGGGTTTAGCTGTTATGTACACTAAGAAACCTACAGATATTCAGCTACAATACAGTGATCTAAAAGAAAAATTAAGGAAGCCCATGTTTCTACTAATAAATAATTACTTCTAACAAACTGTATGTTTCTTCTCAGACAGACTTTATTCTCAAGACTTAACTTGCCTCCTATCTAGGTAATTCATGTAAAAACTCATATGAGTAATTTATATAGAAAATTATTCTTCCCATCCTATCACTTCATTGAGTATTGTTTACAGTATATGTTTAGAAGTAATTCAGAATCTTGGCTGCTTCATGATCAGGCTATAGAAAGGATATCCAAATGATTAACTGCTGTAATATGTTGTAAGCATTAAATTTGAATAACGTGAAATATACAATATAGCAACAAGTAAAAGAAAAAATACCCTGCAGCACTAAATAAAATGTTTTTTAATGGAGAAACAGCAGTGATGGGACTCTAAACATAACACAATTAGGAGATTATTTCAATAATTCAAGTGAGATATAAGAGATCAGAAAATAAATTAGGAGTAATAAGTTGGAGGGAAGGTAGCTAGAATTGACAAATTGGTCACTAAGGGATATAACTTTAAAAGCATATTATGGGAGTACAGAGATGAGAAATAGGATGACAGCCAGGATTTCAGGTTCTAGAGATCATGGGTATTATTAAGTAGAAGCAGCAGTATTGTGATACAATGGAAATTTCAGGTTTAGACGTGTTGCAGTGCCTGAAATTGTGCACACAGTGCTCTAGACTACATCAGGGAAGAAGTATGGAATAGTGACCTCCATTTTAAAGCATAGTTTTGCATATGATAAATATGTAATGCTTGCAAAGAGAATATGAATTTCTGATTGTCCAGGAAGGAAGAAAGTTCAGCTAAAGACAATAAGATGATACTGTCACATGGCTTCATCAGCAGCACAAGGGATAAACTAACAGTTATTAACATTTTCAAACTAGGTTCATGAATTGTGCTTGACCCTTTGCAACTCACCTCACAAAATATTCCATAATAATTTTTAATATAGGACTATTTACATGATCACACCAAAAACCAAGCCAAGCAAAATAAACAAAGACATTCTCTACTTTGGGCCAAAAATCATCCATTTTTAAAGATTTGTACATTCTACATTATTTCAGTGGCTATAAATGTAATTTGAAAATCTTAACAGAAGTTCCTTTCCCAAGGCTTTTTCCCACTTGGAAGAAAAATAGATCTTAAAAAAAATTAAAGCAAGTAAATTCAATTTTCTTATTTTAATTGTTAAATTTATTATAACAGTACTTTTCTATTGTAGCATTATGAAATGGTATTTGACTACTCTTGAGTAGCTCTTTGATCCAAATTTTTTGGAGATTAATTTGAAATGAATATCAAAAGAAAAAAGCGCTTATGCTTTTATACACTAATTTTGCTCATTTATTTCAAAGTTTGAATAACTTAAATAAGCAGTGGTAAAATGATAAATCACAGGCATTTGAATATTTTTAATAAATAAAATAATTCTATGATTACATTGTCAGTAAAAAACAAATATATAGTTTAATGCGAATTTTAAAGAATTACATGTTAATAAACAAAACTACAAGAAAATATGATAAAGTGTTGATGATGATCATCCCTTTTATTATGTATTTTTTAAAATCCCTGAAGTAAGCATCTAATGATTTTATAACCAGAATTTTAGTAAGCAGAAACACAGAGTTAAAAAATTCAGAAAAACATTGTAAATAAAACTAAGTGAATTCAAGAATAAAACACAAACATGTCAAGATATTTCAATATAGTTTGTTATTTATTAGGCAAACAATAAGAAAAATGTAAATAAAAATGCTGGACTTTAAATTTCATGCTGGAACTTTTTATATTCTAGATAGGAAAATCAATTGAAATTTTGAATCTTACTTTGTGAAACTACTTCGATTTAGTTGAAATGGAATTATTCTGGGGAACATCCTTCAGTAACATGCCTGTAAGCTTTGAAAAATAATGGTAATTGCCAAATGCTATTAGATACAAACAAGACAATTTCAAGAGAGAAAAGCAAAATTAAACCTCAACCTCTATAGTTTGAACCTCTAAAAAATTATGAATTTGAAAATTTAAAACCAACATCTTATAGTTTAGTAAGTAAAAGCATTTCTACTTAGCTAAAAACTCATTTCGAAGCCATAAGCAAACTAAAATATGAAATACATTTTTTTTTTAACTTTAGTATATTCTACTTCTAATAGATATTGAAAGACCTTAAGTGGGAAGTTTCTTGGAATTCTCCAAATATTTACTTCACTTAGAAGCTTTTGTATGTACAAATAAGGGCAAATTATTGTTATTTCTCTTCTCATTAACACTACCCAACACACATGACCCATAGAAGGACTGTGAGAGACTATTTACGTACTTGCTCCATAAGGAACATTTCTAATAACAATTCATTTGTTTTACAGTAGTTATTTTGATAGAAGGGGCCAATATATTTGGGAATTTTTAGCACACTAAGGGCTTTTGTTATTGCTAGCATAATTAAATTCTAGATTTAGAGAATTACATTATATACAAAAGTACACCTCCTTACCAGTGGGAGTAATTTGCCCTACAGAAATCTATTATAACATTTAAACGAAATTGTTAATCAGGGACTATTTACAGCTGCACCTGCTCTTATTTGTAGAATGAAACTGTGTAATCACTGTCAGTTCTTCCAGATAGAGGCAGTACCCACTAATACAACAGAAGCATAATTAAAGAGAATCCCCATCGGCTGTAGTACCCTGGAATCATTAGATTTAGCAAAGCAAGGACAGAACACCAAGGAGAAAAATGGGCGCAGACTCGTTGTTTTTGACAATGTCGCTGATTGCCTACATAGGAAGCTGAAGGAATTAGCCAAAAAACATTCTTTGGTAAACTAATAAATAATAAGGTTAGAAAAAGAGTTTAGTGAATTAAGCAATGGTGAATTCTTATTTTCAAAGGAACATTTTAGAATAGAAAAGCAGTTGAGAGTGAGACAGATTCGCCAACATTTATAAGTAAATTGTGAGTGTTCTGTTTTGTCTTGTTTTGTTTTGTTTGTCCATGAACTTCTAAAGAGGTTATTTTGGGCCACTGTTGTCTGTACAGGATACTACAGAAAATGCTTTTAGAAAAGGGTTATGCCTATTACGGTGTGAAATAATTTTCATATCTTAAGTCTGTAATGTATCTTCTTTGTTTGAATAGTTCTACAATTTCAAAAGTCACTCTTGAGTCTTAGTGATGGCTTCCTGCCCCTTGCCTCCTGTGTGGGCTCTGGGGAGTCCCTGCAATCCAGTCAGTAGGTCCCAGGCTGAGTTTGAGAAAGTTGCTGAGGGTATAAAGTATCTCAAGACCAAGCTAGTGGATGGTGAGATGCTGTTCATCTAAGAACACTGCAACCACGTGGCTATGGGTGACATAAATACAGAAATACAGCAAGGCTAAGAGGTGTGTCTGGAATAAACTGAAAGGAACTACCAAGAATGACACCATGAAAGCTTATTCCACAAAGTAAAAGAGTTAAAGGAAAAATAGAGATGAGATATGGTTTCCAGTCATGCATTTAACCTAAACTGATGCAATGCCTAGTTTTTTCTAATTCTGTGGATGGTGTAAAATTATGAAAATAACCAGTTAACCTAGTTCCTTCATTCTATTCAAAATACGGCTCTAGCTAAAACAGTTACTGACCTTCTCTGAGTAGTTTTATCTGAGATCAATTAAAATGGTATTTGTTCCTTTAGAAAAAATCACTTTTAATGAATTAATATATATGGACTACAGATTTAGCCAATAAATATATGTGTTAGTATTTTGAAATATAAAGTTATGTATGTGCTCTAAACACTGCATTCAACATATTTCAAATTATAAAGTTATTATAATCAATATGTCCAGGTGAACATAAGTTTAGAATCCAACTTATACTCTGTGAAAGAAAAACACAAAAGAACTAGGAAGTTAATGAGTCCTATTATATGTATCACTTTTTAGCATACTATAAATTTACTTATCATGTTTATTGTCTGTCTCTCTACTGAAACAAACTCCTACATGACAGAATGTCTTCTTCTTCAATGATAAATGAAATCTATCTAGATAAATAAACAATACCTAGATAAGGCACTCAGTGTTTGTTGAATGAAAGAACGATCTTGATCTGAAAAATACAGATTATGTACTCACGCTGTTCTTTGAAATTTTAAAGAAAATGTTGTAATACTTGTTTTAGATAGTTCAAAGAAGCTAAAAATCTCTACAGATGTATTTAGATTGCGGAGAATCTGTAAAGCATGTCAACCAATGTATAAACAAACTGTAAATGAGAAAATAAAAACAGGTAACACAAAGGAAACACAAAAGGATGACCTACCATGACTATTTGGAAGGGCTGCTTAATTGTTATGTCTAAGTAATATAATTTATATAATTGTAAAAGATCAGGAATTTCAAAATTTTCAAAATATTTATGCAACCATAGGCACATATGCCTCTTGAAAAGGTTCAGCTAATCCTAAATATTACTGACATAAATAATGTCACCTAAAAAAAGGAGTATTTGACACATATAGTAGAAACAGTTCTATAAATAAAGATCAGTATGGATGTAAGCATATGATTTATCTCGGTCAGAATTAAACATCATTCTTCATAGTCATGTGTCCAAATACAGAAGAATAAAATAGCAATAATGAGCCAATTAAAAAGTACAATAAAACTTTTTCGATGTAATAATAAAAAATCCAAGTCAATATAAGAAAGCACAAAAAGTTGTCTTAATACATACTTTTATAACTGTTTTGTGAGAAAATAAATTATGAATTTTGTATCTATAAATTATGTGTTGTTTTTTGAAAATGAATATTTTTGTGAAGATAGTTGACTTATAATTTGATCAATTAATGGAAAACATAATTTCTAATTTTATTTTAAATGTCTCAAGAATGTCAACATATTCTATTATTTTTAGACAAGAATTTCTTGTGAAAAAGCATAATTAAGAACAATAAAATCCTGGTTGCATCTGACTATTAAATTTTTAATACCTAAATTACATAGTTAAATTGATACATAAGAATGATTAACTTTTATGAATTTCAAAGCTTAAGTCATTAAGATTAATGATGTATCTTAGAATAAAGCCAACTATTGGAAATTATAAAATGATCCAAGAGAGAAGCATAATTATGGATATTGCTTAGGCAGCAGACATGAAAAAGGGTAATCTACTACTATCATAAGTGATAAGATGGCCCCATTAAGAGGGCCAGCAGTATTGTCAGAGAAGTTTATTTTACATACACATACCTACCAATAATACATTACATACACAGGAGTAATACTATATAGGAAAGTAATCCTAATTTATGTTTTTTGGCATTAAAATATTCTTGTTATACACAATCAATGTATTGTCCAGTCACATTTTTCTCTCATCCTAAGTGTCTGTAATAGCATACATAAAAATGTAACTGCTTTGTGGAGAAATATACTTTTCTAGCTAATACAGAAAATTTGAACTTTTGTATTGCCATTTGGGACAAACTGAAAATAGCCTGCTTAAAAGTTCGGCCTAAATTATAGGAATCCTTTTATATCTACCTTGGACAAAATCACCTAACTTCTATCTTTTGGAGTTTACAGTTAGTAATCACGGCAAATATTTCATTCTCCAAAAGAAGCATGATTTAAGAAAAGAAGTCTTGAGCACCAAAATTCAATTTTCTGATTTCACTGAATGAGATATCTAAGATGCAGAAACAAAGAATAATTCTATACCTGGATAGGATATTTACTTTGATTGGTTTTCCCCCAGAAGTGACCATGGATTACTTAAAATATTTTCAGAGCTCACTGCATAACTTTAAAGAACAGTGGTCAAGTTGCAACCATGGCTATAACGTGTTTATACATTTCAGGCATAATGAAATGAATTGTGAAATGTGTCATAAAAAATTAAATAGACACAGGCATTATGGTGAGGATCATCTACATTGAGTAAATTGTTAGATATATATTACATTTGGGCATAAATATTCTAATGCTAACTTGAAGAATATATGAAATATTCATTAACTGAATAGTCTAATCTGTTAAAATGACCATAATAATTTCCATTCCTTAATAATTGTACTTTCATTTAAAAGAAAATTAATTCAGTGTATTTTCTTTTTTCTTTTTTTTTTTTCTTTTTTTGGACATAAAATCTTGCTCTGTTGTCCAGGCTGGAGTGCAATGGTGTGATCTTGGCTCACTGTGACCTCCACCTCCTGGGTTCAAGCAATTCTCCTGCTTCAGCCTCCAGAGTAGCTGGGATTACAGGCATGTGCCACCACACCCAGCTAATTTTTGTATTTTTAGTAGAGACAGGGTTTCACCATGTTGTTCAGGCTGGTCTCGAATTCCTGAATTCAGGTGATCCACCTGTCTTGACCTCCCAAAGTGCTGGGATACAGGTATCAGCCATCGTGTCTGCCCTTTTTTAAGAATGCTTTTCTTTCTTTCTCTCTTTCTTTCTTCTTTCTTTCTTTCTTTCTTTTCTTTCTTTTCTTTCTTTTCTTTCTTTTCTTTCTTTTCTTTCTTTTCTTTCTTTTCTTTCTTTCTTTCTTTTATTGAGATGGAGTTTCCTTCTTGTTGCCCAGGTTGGAGTGCAATGGCGTGGTCTCAGCTCACTGCAACCTTCACCTCCCAGGTACAAGTGATTCCCCTGCCTCAGCCCTCTGAGTAGCTGGGACTACAGGTGCCTGCCACCATGCCTGGCTAATTTTTGTATTTTGAGTAGAGACAGGATTTCACCATGTTGGCTGGACTGGTCTCAAACTTCTGACTTCAAGTGATCTGCCTGCCTTGGCCTCCAAAGTGATGGGATTATAGTCCTGAGCCACCATATCCAGCCCAGAAGGCATTGTAAACAGCAATAGATTTTCAGTCACATTGCACCATTAATACACATTATGCAGCGAGCAGTTATGACCAAGTTTCCATATTTGGAGGCAATTACAACTCTATTTTGACTGTTGCCTGGCTGAGAACAGTTATAAGTTGTCAATTAATATAAAACAGGGCAAAAATTCATAGATACTACTATTTGGGGAAATAATGTCTTAAAATTGATGGAATATAATACGTGTGAAAAGCAGGGGGTAAATACAACCCTTAGCACACAATAAGCACTCTCAGGGCAAAGGGATGATCCTTCCTTGATATCAATTACTTTGATCCCATTGGTAAGGCTATCTCAATAGGTCTATTTAACTGAGACTTACTATAAACAGTATAAATTATTTTTTCTTTTGTTGTATTCTTACAAAAGCACTCTTTGAAATGTTGACTGCCCTTTAATACAGGCAGAGAATCTATTATCTGGGTTAGTTTGCATATTCAGATTCTTGCTACAATCAATTCTAATGGCAAAATTAATTAGTATTCTGGAGTTGACTTTAGTCTGTGTTCATTATAGTTTTCATGAATCAGTCCTTCAGGGCTTGCTCATCCCTTAGTTCTAATCCGTATAGGTCTTTGGTCTTTAGAGTGAAAAATCTGATCCTAGAACTCAATAAACTAGTTGAAGATTTGCCTAAATAGAGCCTGCTGTGATAAAATCTGATTTCTGTGGGAAAAAAAGACTGTGCCTTTGTCATCCACATGAACACTCCCTCATCTAACATGGTGACAGGATCAATAAATTCTAGGCAAGTAAAAAGATAACCTGACTGCCTTTTCAATATATAGAATTATGGTTACTTAAAAGAAAGAACTCACACTGATTCATCAAAAATGTTCTTTTCACATTTCTAAAAGTCTCACTTAGAAAGGTTTCTGGGTAAGCAATTGATTTGTTTAGAAATATCGTCTAAAAATGTTGAGTACTTTGTGTCTCCAAAAATCATCCCAAATGATTCAAATCATCCCAAATGATTACCCACATTTGTATGGAATAAGACAATGGATAAAAAAGCAGAGACTTGCAATGCCTAGGAAAGCAAATTCCTCCTCTTGTCTGAAAAGCAAAGAGACTAATGTCCAAAGAAAATTGATGCTGGTAGACAGTTTCAAGAAAGGAAAGAGTCAATCTTAGTTGCAATGGAAGTTAAAATAATAGCTAATAACTAGAAATATTTTTATGATGATGATGATACAATGATACTTTGCCATCACAACGTACGTATAACTCTCTTGTGAAAAGCTCTTTTTCATAGAGCAAAAACCTAGAATCATAAAGAAAAGTAGAAAATAAGCTTCTAAAGAATGCACAATTATTTCATATTTATTGCAACTAATTAAAGCAGTAAAAGAATATTAAATATATGTAAAATAAATATCATTAGCAATATTCTGGAAACTTTATCTTATGCATCCAAAAGTGGCATATAAGAGGGTATTTATTATATCATTTATTATGGTAGGATGGAGTAGCCAGTACCAGGAAATTAAATAAGTAAAATGTATTGCCTCACTGGATAGCACTGCATATAGAGGTCAGATTTAATGATCTTACATGTTCCTTATAGAAAGATGGCTACAGAATTTGATCATAGGTAAAGGCTAAATGTGTGGAACTATAAAACCTACATTACGCAATATCATTTATACAAATTAAACATGCACATGCAAACACATATGCACACACACACACAGACACACACACAGACACACAAAACCAATGCTATATAGTTTTCAAAGAAGCATGCATATCTAAAGGTACAAATTAAATTGAATTCACGGGCACATTTACTAACAAAAGTAATCAGAATAGGAGGGGGCCAAGAAATGATGATTAATATACAATAAAATTAAACAAAAAGATTGCTAGATCAATAAAATAGTTAATGAGCTGAGGATCATGAGTGTTTCAAATCTGTGCAACAAAGATAAAAAAAATAAATAAAAGCTAAAACTTTCCAAATTGTTTCTATAATTACCGTATCAATGAAATTTTACAAGATACTGGATATTTGATTTGTTTCACCCTATATCCCCAGAGAGCTCCTGTGACAAATAGTGGTTTTGTAGAAATAGTCCATTCATACATTTGAATTTTGGGTGCTTTTTTCAGGATGTAGAAAATTACATTTTTCTAAAAGCTAAATGCTTTTATTATACATGGGTTGACATTATATCACATTCTCAAAAATGAATCAGACATTTAAAATGGCTTTAATCTAAAACTCCTCTAAACTGTGTGATTTAATTAACCGATAATTAAATACCAAATACAAGAACTTTAGGGACTAATGCATTGAAGCTGTATCAGGATGAAAGATGTTTACACTGAACTCAAAGATTCTCCCCTGACTGAATGAGACTGGGAATTGCAAGCATGGCAGAGCGAAAGCCCGCTGATAACAAGCTGTTTATTAAAGCATTAGCCTCCCTGAGCTTAAAGAATGCCAAAGCCTCTTCTTACACATCCATGGAAAAAATAATTGCAGAGCAAAAAGAATGCTGCTTTGCATTTGTAATAAGAGGCAAAATGTTACTGAGCTTTAGATTTAAATTTATTTCTAAAAATACTCATTTTTAACAGTTCTTTTTGATGGCCTTTTATTTTCAACATTTATCATTATGACCTTCTATTTATTCAACCTCTCTTCTTCTCATCTGGCTTTTCTCTTCTGTATTGTGAATATGCTTTTTTTGAGTTGTCCTGTTGTCTCATTTTTGTCTTGCCTACTACATGTTGGCTTTAACATCAGTAACATGTGAAATTCACAAGTGTATGTTAGCCAAAAGGGGATGCATCCTGAAATATACTTTTAAAGTCTAAAACGCAAGAAGAAGGCAAAATATGTTTTCCCAAGTGATCATAGTGAGAAATAATTTGGAAATCTATGTTGATAAAGTTAAAAAAAATAAATATTAGTTAAAGTAAGCTTAGCACAGTCATACATTAAATATGGTGAAACAGAGAGCTACAGGATTTAGGAGAATTATCCAATGTTCTACAGCTAGCATCAGAGACTAAAATCCAGAAAAACACCCCTATCCCATCTCTCTAGTATAACAAAACATTATATTCTTAAGTTAACAGTGGTGGACGCATTATACTCAGTTTTTAGTGTGGCCAGAACACTATACAATTTGGAGGAAGGGGCCTGGAGTCAGAATGCTTAGATTCAAATTCTGGCTTTACTGCACACTAGAAATGACTCTTGGCAAGTCCCTCGGAGCCTGTTTTTGTATTTGCATAAAGGTGAAAATAATCATACCTATCTTATTGGATTGTTGAGGATTAAATGAGGCAATTCACATAATCAAAACAGTCCCAGGCATAAAGAAATACATTTAATATATTACTTACCTTTAAAATATTTTATTTTATTTACAATACATTTGAATACCAATCGCCTTGCTAATCATTAACATGGACAAAAGGTGCAATCCCACTAGTTAAAAAGTAGATAGACTTGTTCTGCCAATTATGATTCTTTAATGAATTCAATAATTAGTTCATATCTTTCCTTTCACTTTGTCTCATGTATAGTATTTATTAAATTCTGTAAACACATCAATAACCCTATTTAGTCCATGGCTGAGGATTTTCTCACCTTCTCATTGCCAATTATCTTTCTCTTCTCAAAAAATATCCACTGATAATCCCAAACTCTAGATAACAGAATATCTTATCCTCAAAACTTCAATTCCAAAAATCTTATTTTATATTGAACACGACAGTCAAGCAATCCTATTCCCTTATGTCTACTAAAAGTAGAAAAATTAGCCATATGTGGTAGTGGGCACTTGTAATCCCAGCTACCTGGGAGACTGGGGCAGGGGAATCGCTTGAACCTGGGAGGCCGAGGTTGCAGTAAGCTGAGATCACGCCATTTCACTCCAGCCTGGGTAACATGAATGAAACTCTGTCTCAGAAAAAAAAAAAAAAAAAAAAAAAAAAAAAAAAAAAAAAAAAAAAATTATTTTGTTCCCTTCATCACCAACTTTGAAATTCTTGGTTGCTTTCTCTTTCCCTCTATTGTCAGCCTTCCCTCTCTATATGTTAGAATTGCATAGCTAGACATTTCAAACATACGTTTCAACCACTTCAGTATTTGCTGAAGGTTTAGTCTGCTTCTGGGAATTATCCTCATTTCAAAAGGCCATCATTTCACATTTTGCCATTTAACTTTTAAAATAAATAACTATGAAGCATAAAAGGATCCCTTCATATTTAATAACTACTCCCTATTTAAATAATCACCTTTCTAGAAGTCAAACAAAATATAGATGTGTTCCTATTCCTATAAGAATGAAATATTATACTGTTTGGTTATTTTCAGCATCTAACAACCCAATAAAACTTGCTTTTGTGTGAAGGTATTATTGGAGACTCTCAAAAAAGTATACTATAGTTCTTAATATACTGATCCCATTAGCTGGTCTTAGGACACTTAAAAATATATATTGCAGATTGCTGTACAATTATTTTTCTGGTTTCTAAAATTGCTATAGTTTAGCTCCAAGTTAAACTTTTATATTTAACCAGTCACAATGGTAAATAAAGAGTAAATGGGTCATGAAAAAATACAATTCATAAAATATATTAAAGCTCACTTTATAAAATCTATAAAACACACAAACCTAATTTTAATTATAATCCAAATCCTAAAATTATAGAAATTTAGCTTGAGACAAAATGTTTTTCCAGAATAACTGTTAATTTCTGAGTTAACTTGTTAATGCAAATTACATGTTTTCTGCATGTCACATATGTGTGTGTGGGTATAATTATGACATATTACATCTTATTCTCTAAATATAGCCAGATAATCTTCAGATTCAGATACCCGCAGCTTTAAATCAGCAAGAGTATGTTGTGCACAAAGACTAAGCCAGTGGACACTAATTCACCAAGACAGCTGATCTTGTATTCGAAGAAAATGAGACACAATCAGGGACAGACTGAATTACACTTCTAGAAATGGAAGTAGTATGAACATATATCTCTTTATCCACTACGGAGTAGAAAGGTAGATGAAATATCTGGGTAATCCTGAAAACTTCAAAAGAGTGGATTCCTACCCCAACAGAGCCTGCTGCCGTAAGTATATAAGATATGAAATAAAATGTTGCAATAAACTGTGATAAAATGTAGAAATTTAAATAGGGATAAATAATCCAAAGCTGTGAAAATCATCTAACTTTTTGAGCTTTAATTTACATAAACAAAAATAGAGCTAAGAAGATCCCTCCCAGGTTTAAATTAAAGAATGCTAAAACAGTATTGAATAGTAACAGCAAAGTTTATTAAATATGTACATATACATATACACATGTCTGCATATATAGTTTGAATTTATATATTACATGTAATTCATATATTGTATCTATATTTACCAGTCTTTTCAGATACATTGACCAATGGAACAGGTCAGAGAACCCAGAAACAAGGCCACATACCTACAACCATATGATCTTCAACAAAGTCAACAGTAACAAGCAATGAGGAAAGGACTCTATATTCAGTAAGTGGTGCTGGGGATAACTGGCTGGTCATATGCAGCAGATTGAAGCTGAACCTCTACCTTTCACAATATACAAAAATTAACTCAAAATAGGTAAAAAAAAATCTAAACACAAGACCTAAAACTATAAAAACTACAGAGGAAAATCTAGGAAATACCACTGTGGACATAGACTTGGCAAAAAAAATTATGACTACATTTCCAAAAGCAATTGCAACAACAACAACAAAAAATAGAGAAATGGGACCTAACTAAACTAAAGAGCTTCTGCACAGCAAAGGCAACTATCAACAGAGTAAAGATCCAAGGATGGGAATAAATCTTCACAAACTATGCATCCAACAAAGGTCAAATATTCAGAACCTATAAGGAATCAACAAGCAAAAAACAAAATTACCACAAAGGACATGAACAGGCACTTCTTTAAAGAAAACATATAAGTAGCCAATGAACATATAAAAATATGCTCAACATTACTAATCATTAGGAAAACGCAAATCAAAACTGCAATGAGATGCCATCTTAAATCAGTCAGAATAGTTACTATTAAAAAGCCAAAAAATAACAGTTGCTTGCCAGGTTGCAGAGAAAAGGAACTTTTATACACTGTTTGTATAAATGTAAATTTGTTCAGCCACTGTGGAAAGCAGATTGAAGATTTCTTAAAGAACTTAAAAGATAACTATCATTCTATCCAACAGGGCATACCCAAAGGAAAATCAATCATTCTACCAAAAAGATGCGTGCACTAGTATGTTTAGTGCAGCAAAATTTACAATAATAAAGACATGGAATCAACCTAGATGCCCATTAATAGTGGACTGGATGAAGAAAATGTAATGTGTATATATATATATATATATATATATATATGTGTGTGTGTGTGTGTGTGTGTATATATATATATACATTATACATATATGTGTGTATGTGTGTGAATATCTATACCTATGTGTATATATGTGTATACATATATACACATAGGTATAGATATACACACATATACACAACATATTTTCTGTGTGTGTGTGTGTGTGTGAGTGTGTGTATATATATATATGTATATATACCATCATATTAGCAGTGGACTGGATAAAGAAAATGTGAGGTGTGTGTGTGTATATATATATATATGTATGTGTATACATGTATATGTGTGTATGTGTGTGTGTATATCTATATCTATATATAATCATATTATTACCACACAGTTGTAGAAAAACATTAAATCATGTTCTTTGCAGCAATATGGATGTAACTGGAGACCATTATCTTAAGTGAATTAATTAACGCAGGAACAGAAAACCAAATGCCACATGTTATCAATTACAAGCAAGAGCTAAACATTGAGTATACATGTACAAAAGATAGGAATAATGAACACTGAGGACTACTAAGGGAGGGATGGTAGGAAATGGGGGAGGTTTGAAAAACTACCTATTGGGTACATGCTCACCACCTGGGTGATGAAATCATTCACACACCAAACCTCAGCAACATACAATTTACCCATGTAACGTACCTGCACATGTACCCCCTGAAACTAAAAGTTGGTTTTTTAAAAATCAACCTTTTAATTTAATAATATATTCATGTATTTTAGAAAATGATTAATGTTTAGGAAATATGTCCACATTCAAAAGTCAACTACAAAATACATAACATTTTGGATGTTGACATTTTAGTGAATATGATAAGGCACACAAAGACAAGGTAATACTTAAACAAGTATCACTTCTCTGTAATCAAAGGCCAGCTGTCATCACAAAGGGAGATGGTAGAAGACAAAGCTTACTAAAATACCATAAAAGAGGACTGAAAAAATTTCAAAAATAATTAACAAGAAGCAGGAAAAGGGGAAGATTAGTGGGTAGGTGAAAGAAAGAAACAATATAAAGAGGCTCACATAATTATGAAGTTAATTCATTAATTTGATAAATTAAATATTTTAAATTAAGTGGGTTATAAAGTTTAGTGAAAGAAAGGAATTGGAAAGTTGTAGAAG